>NC_089761.1:1542500-1622500 GCF_040412425.1 Macrobrachium rosenbergii
TAACACTTCTGAATTGTACGCTTTCTGCACTAACATATCTTCGTGCATTCTTTCCATGCGTCATAATCATTTAAAAATTTTTTGATCCATCCTGTAACCTACCACTAGCCTTTTAATCTCTTATACATATCTGCACATTTCTCATTTAATCAATATTTCTTCTTATGTTGCATATACTACAGAAACGATTAATCTCAAAAACCGTAATCTTTCTTTCATTTGCATTCAACAGCCACGGTTCACCTCCATAAAAGAAGAGTTGCTATACAACCCCTTCATAAATTCCCACCCCAGTTTCTATAGAGAATTCAAGAATTCACAATCTTTTGCACACATCCCGCTAACTTTGTATTTTTCCTATTCAGTGACACATCTTTTCTCATCTTATTATCGTCAATTTTATCTACTCCCAAATATTCATACAAATAAAACATTTCCATTCTTCCAAGATTCCCTCACGCTAAATGCTGCTTATATTTACTCTTACCTTTCCTCTGCTTTGAACATTTTCAAATGATTTTGCTACTTTTTGCACTTTATCTCCCCCGTCCTCATGAGGACAGAAGCATTTGCAAATATCAAACATTCAACACTCCATTCACAACATCTTTTCATATCCCACAACATTGCACTTACATCTACTGTACTGTCTTTCCTCTGACTGTTGGCGTCACTCCATTAAGATATTGAACAGCCCCAGACTCATGCATCATTGTCTCAGAGAACCCTTTCACACCAGACCAGTCACTCTTCTCTTGTAAAATCTAAAACGTTTCACATTTCCATCGTAAAAACCTTCCATCGCTCTCAACAACAACGTATCTTCTTTGCCAGTCTGCTATTTCTATCATAAGTTTTATCTAGGTCCATGAAAGATACATATATATTTTTACTTTACTTTTAAACTTTTTCCTTTACTTCTTCCTAATTAACACATAATCCTTACACTTCTAAATACACACGATTCATTTCCAATCGATCCCTCTGACATCTGCCTTACTTTTCAAATAAAAATCCGACGGTACATCTTTCCCACAATACAAATCATTTCTCTCACCCATTCCTCTGGAACCTTCCCTTCAGGCAGATGTACTGTACAGTACCTCAAAAATACTAGTCAGCCACTCAACCACACTTTCATCGCCATACTGCTTGATGTTATCCCATCAACTTCTCCCCATTCATCACCCTCTCAGTTGAGCTCTCTATTTCCTCAACAATCATTTTCACAATTCACAGTTATTTTCAGCCTTCACTAAACCTCTCCAGCTCTACCTGGCTTCTATTCTGAGACCCATTTCTCTTTAGCCTCTCTCTCTTCATTTACTCCAGTGTAGAGCAACTTTTTATTCTACATAATGTTCTCTTCCACTCTTTCCCTTCTTGTTTATTGCTTGCCTTTTTTTCTCTCCAGCTTTCATCTTCTTGTATTTATACGGTACACATAGTCATCTCCTTACTCTTCTTAAGTGTACAATCTTTTTATCGAAATGTCATACCCGATTCTTTTGCACATGACCAAATCATTCCAAAATACTCTAATCAATCCTTTCACTTGAGCTGATCTTTTACTGCTCCTATGTATCTCAAAACTGTCTCACCATTCCAGTTGTTTTGATGCCACACATACTACAAAAACAATTCACTTTTACAACCTCCACCTTTCCTTCATTTGCTTTCAACATCCAGACTTCTTTACCACAAGAACGGGTTGGCTTAACGATCCCTTCAAACATTGCAACATTTGCTTCCTTAGACATCCCAAATTCCTCCTAATCCTTTGAACCAATCCTACTAACTTCCTTGCTTTACCTATTCTGTGACACTTCTTTTACCCAACCATTGCTTCTGTTTTTTCATCATTATATCAACTTTCCTTCCATACATCTTTCTGGCTTCCATTTGTCCTCACAACCTTACTCCAGGTCACATTTACTCATGAGTTTCTCCTCTAACAGAATAACACTTTCAAACGTTTTCTCCAATTTCCGCTGTTTCTCTTTGCTATCCATAATATTCAATCCTGCTCTCTCTTCATACCTGAATCACTCCATCTATAAATATACTGAATAAACAGAGAGATAATACACTCCCGTCTCACCCCCATTCATACGCCAAATCAGTCACTATCCTACCTGACAACTATAACACGTGTTTCACTTTCATCATAAAAGCTATCTTTTTTAATCATCCATACCTGTTGGGTAACAAACACTTGATCCATATGAGTACTAATTGCCTAAATCCAGCTGTTTTTTCCTCTATCAATCCTTCAATTGCCTTTCTTACCTTCCCAGTCTAGATTCAGCCATACACCTTTCTTGGCGTACGAAGTAACAATACGTCCATAATTCTTTACCCTTATACAAATGAACGATTTAATTTCCTCGCCCATTCCCTCTGAATCTTTCGTTTATGTAGAAATACCTATACACAAATCAGTCACACTTCTTGTACCTGCTGTAAAAGCTTATTTCTAATTCCATCAACTCCTGGCATCTTTCCAGTCCTCAGCCTCTTCATTGCCCCCCTTAGATCCGCGATAGTCACCTCCACAAACACGTAAAATTGCACTAACCCCTTCCACTCTGGCATCATTCAATAAAGCCTTTATATACCCATTCCAGTGATCCGAGAGTTCATGTTCTTCAGACGAAACCTCTTCAAATGTATTTATTATCCTGAGATAAATTTTCTGTTTAACCTTTCCTTCTGTCCTTATACTCGTATCTTTGCAGAACAACTTACACTCTGAAGTCTGTCTTTGTCTCCCAACAAGCTTTTTTTTTTTGTATTACAATCCTTCCTTTTCTCTCTCTCACCTCCTTGACTAACCTACCCATCCTCCTGTACTCCGGTACTTAATCTTCCCTTCCGTTTTGCAGTTGCACCTCAAATAATATATAATCATGCGGCTAAAATACATTTCAAGACAGAGGTATAAGGCTGTTGACCCCTTCGTGGGGCAAAATGCACTTGAATGGCATAAGAGCCTTTACACATCTGCAAATGGCAATCACATCTTCATTCCTGTAGAATTCTGGGATAATGATATTCCGACAGTCCTTGCAGTACGAAGGTCACTGAATGTCTACGACAAAAAATTAGTTCAAAACCTGATATTTATATGTTACCAGCAACGTGTGAAAACCGGCATTCTATAGAATGCCTAAAATCGGCCGTCAAAGTATGAAATACTTGATATTTCATACATTTCCTAGGCATTCTATACAGTGCCAAAAGGCAAACCAGCAGAGCACAGAATATGGTAGTCTCGTTAATGGTGCCTAGGTTTGCCGCCACAGAGACTGACCAGTAGTCAAGTCAGTCATGACAGTTGTGATTTTCTTGTTCGCCCAGTAAGAATATTCTGTACTTCATTTCGTAATTTTTTTTTATTTTGTAATGCATTGTTGTACTTTCCTATTTCATTATGAAACATATTAATTTTTAATTGTTGTTGCGATTCTCTTGTTCTCCCACTAAGAATGTCCTGTACTTCATTTGGTGGGTGTAATAAAGACACAGGAGGAAAAGTCAATTTTGGCGAAGAAAAAATTGCAGGAAAAAAGTCACATTAATTTGGTGGCCGGTAATAAAGTTATTGGGGAAAAATTCACAATATTTCTTTTTGATATTTACAGTCTTTTGTTTATGTTTACACGGAAATCCGCAACAGGATTCTACTAAACACACCGCAAAGGTGGACACATACTGTACAGGGTTAAAAAAAAAAATCCCCAACGGGCTTGTACTAAACACGCCACAAAGGTGGATACATACCAGGTTAAAAGACTTTTTTCCTGTGACTTTTTTACCTGAATTCCTTTATTTGTATTTTTTTCGTTTATTTCGAAACGAATTATTTTACTTTCCTATTTGATTATGAAACATATTAATTCTTAATTGTTTTTATGGTTCTCTTGTTCTCCCAGTAAGAATGTCCCGTTCTTCATTTTGTATTTTTTTCGCTTATTTTGAAGCGCATTATTGTACTGTCCTATTTCATCATGAAACATGTTAATTTTCAATTGTTGTTTCATTTACAGACATCTTATTTGAAAAGACCTTTTCCATTTTACACTTTTCCAGATTAGTACTTGTCATTCTTTATAATGCCTAGGCATTCTATATAATGCCTAAGAAAAGTATGCAACAACACAGATATTTCATACCTTGCCTAAAAACTTCAAGTATTTTATATATTGCCTAGGCATTCTATAGAATGCCTGCTTTTCACACATTGCCGGTAACACACACACACACACACACACACACACACACACACATATATATATATATATATATATATATATATATATATATATATATATATATATATATATATATATATATATATATATATATATATATATATGGGTAATGTACTTGTGGCAACTATCGTTTTAAGACAACTCATTCTAAATTTCCTATACATACATTTTCTTATTCTCTAGCTGAAGTTTTGATGGAAAAGACAATATCTGATACTATACTGGTCAATTTATTTATCATTATTAGATTATTATATGACTACAAAGAAATTTTAGTGCCACTTTACAATTGAGAATTAAAATCTTAAGCAGAAGTCAGAAAAATAATTAAAGTTAACAAGCTTTGCTAGGTTGGTCCTTTTGGATTGGTCCTTAGTTGGAGGAAATATTTAATTTCAGCATCTCTGATTAGGTCACCCATGGGTAGTTATTTGTTTTGTACCTACACAAAATGCATGGGCTTGAGTTAACTTTTTAAGGATGTCAATACGTGTCCATTGTAGTTTATATCGATGAGTTTGCATGCCTCTTCTTAACATTTAAACTTGTTAACAATAATGGTCTTTGATTTCCTGGGGTTTTGCAGATAACAAAGGAGCTGCTAATTTAGGGTAGTTGTGGATTCCCAGCAATACTGCCCTGTAGGGTGACTGCAGTGCTGTTCTAGAGGTGAAGACTCTCATCGGGCTTTTGTATCCTGTCAGTAGGTTGTCTTGCAGTCAACTTTGTGGTAGATAGTCTTGGTTATTTTGTTGTTTCTTCAGGTGTTTTTGCTCTTTTCGTGGAAATCTGCCATTTTCTTTCTCATCACATCCTCTAGATCAATGGTTCTCAACTCGTTTCAGCTCATGGACCACCAGCTCAATAAAAAAAAATATATATTTTGGACCATTTTATTTTGACTAATGGCAAATAAAGCATAGATAATAAGCATCTTGGTTTGAAATATATTTCTTACACAAGAATTTATAAACTGAATTTCAAGAAAGTGATATAAAACTCTTGAGTCAAGCAGAGAGCTACGTATTGATCTCACTCTTCCTTGCAACCAGGCTTTTGGATTCTGTTTGCATTGACAAGCTTTGCAATGTTAGGTGTAGTACTTGGTCATGCACAATGGATATCCCTTTCCACAGCAAGCCGAGTCCTCTATTTGGACTTAGTGTGCAACAAACATGAAAATCCACTCTTACATATGTAAGTTGGTGAAAATGGCAAATTATATCTGTTGACAGATTTGGGTAAGGAGCAGTCATACAGTCCCCCAGTTTTTCCATGGTAGACTGCAAGTACAAATCTTGAGAGCCCAATAATTTTTGAGATCAAAGGATTTCTACTGAAGATCCTCTGGAACACTACAATCATCTGTTGCAAATGGATTCCTGATGAAAGATGACGCATCCCTTTGTATTTCTACTAGCAGAAAGTATTGCTGAAATTCAGTTTTCGCAAATGATTGAGTATTTGCATCTAAAAGGCTTCCTTTTCCCTAAAGATGGCATCCTTGACGAGTTAATGGATTTGCACCTTTCCATTGTGGTTGAAGATTCAGTTTGTTCAAAATTCCAAAAATATCTTCAAAGTAAGCAAGTTCTAATTCTGATCACATTAACATATTTTTTAAATCCTCTTTCTCTTGAGACTGGAGAAAAATCAGTTTTTCTCTCAGTTCAAAAATTCCGTTGATTACGCTCCCAGCTGACAACCACCCATGTAGATGTGCAGAACAGCAACACTTCAGAGTTGGAACTCATTCCCTGGCTATCATAATTTTCTGGACAGCCAGGTGTTCACTGCTGATGATTTGATGTAATTAACCGCCTTTATCAATCCTTTGAAAATGGTGTTCAGGTGATCAGGCAGTATTTTTTATAACAGGGCTTCTCAGTGAACGAAGCAGCCAATTCCAGTTACCATTGGAGCAAACTGTTTCACCAATGCTTGGAAGCCAGATCTTGAGTCTAGCATCTTAGGTAAATCATCAGTGGTAACCCCACCAAATTTACCCAATCCAGACCATATACTTGTATGAAATTGTTAACAATTTGTAATGCAACCCTGAGCCCTTGTGGTGATGTCAAGAATCTTATGAAAGAGACACTCATCTTGATATTTCCCTCAATCATGTACTGTGCAAACACCAACAGCTGAGAGGACAGTGATACACCAGTTGAATTATCCAATTGTATGGCAGACAGTGGAGATATATTTATTTCATACACAACTTGTTCACTGATGCTTTGTGAGATATCATTTATCCCTCTCTATACTGTGTCATTAGAAAGAGATATATCATTTAACTTCTCTGATGCGTCTTTGCCAACAAGCCTCACTATTTCTATTCCACAGGTAACACAAGTTTCTCTACAACTGTTTGGTACTTCTTGGTCTGTGCGACTTTGTATGTGACAATCTTGGAAGTACGCACTACATTGGTGGTCTTTTCATAGACTTCTTGTTGAGTGAAGGTGCTTCTGCTCTAGAGCTGATAACTACCATTTTGAGCAAATTAAGGTGACGCTTTTTAGAGATGGAGTTTAAGCTTAGCTAACTTCAGTAACCCATTCCCAACGACTGGAACAAATACTCATAGTGGTAAATCCCTGCCGTCTTTTTCTTGATTAGTAAAGCGAAATTTAATGTATGCCTCTGAATACCTGTCTTAAACATTCTTTTCTGGCATTTTCATTTATCTAGAACAAAATATATTGCTGGTTGACTTTGGCAAAAATAAAGATATGGTAAAACAGAAGATGATAATTTACATATGACAATGATAAAACATCATGACCATTAGTGTCATAAAGAGCATAAACCTGCATTACACAGAAAACAACAGCATAATAACTGACCAGAAATATTTTCCTCCCCAGCTGCTTTGGATCATTATATTTTACTGCATAAAACAAAATCAAATTACACACCTGTAAAACGATGGAGAACGGCTGAAACAATTAATTAGTTCAACAGTTCAGTGTCTACTTTACTAAACAATGCTGTGTAGCTGCACAGCAGCTAACAGGAATTGAACAGGATGGCCCTTCATCTTGATTTGTAAAGTATGCACACTCACGATTCAAATTGTGTACCCAGGATTGCTCTGAATCGTTTCAAACACAGTAGCAATATATTTCTACAGGTAAGGGGTGACTAATACTATTGACAATGGTTCATTGAGGTGTCAACCATTTCGAAACTTCACCAAGGCCTGGATACAAAATTTGAATCACGAGAATACTTGCCTCAGCCTGAAGATTTTCATAATTTTTTTCTAAAAGGGAATAATGCAATGAAATGAATAGTCAATTAGTTATTTGGATAAAAGTTTTCATATTGCATTTTCAGTAAATCTATAAATTTATGTGACACACTCCTGTTCATTACAAAATAGTGAACGTTCTGTGGACCACCCAAAAAGTCTCCTTGGACCGATAGTTGAGAACCACTGCTCTAAATGTCACTGAGATAACCATTGCCTTCGAAAAAGACCACCCAAAGAGTATATCCTTTGTACCTTCTGCCCGAATTCCCATCTTATTTAACTTGATGTATGGCACTTTCAGTTACTTATTCCTACCAGTCTTCCACTACAACTTTCACATCTACTGTTCTGACCTGCCTGTTTTCCTTCATCCCTTCTCATAAGAAGAGATATGTCTTCCTACTTACTACGGCCATGAATCTTAGACTTCTTTTGTAAAAACCTTTCAAAGTCCCTTCCAGTTTTTGTCTGTGCCCATGGCTCTGCTGCAGTTATGCAGGTCTCA
The DNA here is from genome assembly GCF_040412425.1 of Macrobrachium rosenbergii. Classification (NCBI taxonomy): domain Eukaryota; kingdom Metazoa; phylum Arthropoda; class Malacostraca; order Decapoda; family Palaemonidae; genus Macrobrachium; species Macrobrachium rosenbergii. The sequence continues at coordinate 1,550,542 of NC_089761.1, forward strand.
TGTATTCATTATAAGTTATCACAATGTTTACTCACAGAATATTTTCAATACTTCAGCGATTTCTTACCTGCACCATGAAAATGAATGCCTGTTGTGGATAACACTAATGATAATTCCGCGTTTTATTGCCATAACTCATATTTCTACTTCAGACAGATCCAAGGGCAAAACTGTCAATATTGTACTTGCGAAGAGAAATACTGTACATCAGGCAACATGACAGCCTCTCCGATCTCGTCTCATATCTTCTTCCTGGTATCTTTGGCAGCTTTCATCCACGAAACCTTCGATTCCGACAGTTCTCATTTTGACTTTCACTCCTTTTGCACGGCCTCTCGCTTTTAATCACTGGGACAGTAACGTCTTTGCATTTTGTTCACCATGAAGACTTTTTTTTCGAGCGAAGAATACATAATTGGTCTTAGCAGTTCACTTCAAAGGCTATTGTTGGACCTTATAGGAAAATAATATTAAAATAGCTTGATAAAAACGTAAGAACTTCAAGTAAAGACCAAAAGCTAGAAAAAAATCTGTCAAATGGTGTGAAAACTCGCAACGGGTTAAAGAATGCACTCCAAGGACCAGATGGGCTTAGATTTTAATTGCATAAAATCGTCAACTAGAACCTATTTTAGGGGAGACGAATTTTGATCGGCCACATAACGTTGAAGAGTTTCATCTGATATCATTAGATTCTTTTCACACAGGAAAGTTAGTGCCATTATTGATGGCCTTGCCACTCGGACCGGCCTCTTGCACGCCTAGTGGTGACCGGAAGGTAGTACCGTGTACGAGTATATAGCGAGATTTCTGCGGTGAAAATCTGTTAGGTATCCAACAGCGCCACTGTAGTGCCGTTATAAGTAGTTCATTCCTGTGCCGTGTAATTAAGCATTATCAGAAATTCAATAACAATTCTGTCTCCTGTAACTTTCAAGGAAATTCGCAATAGTGGTTATTAAGTTTGATTCAGAATCACCATCTCTTATAATGTTTCATTCGTTTAACGTAAAATGATTCAGCTGCTTGATTAAGTTATTTATTCTGTAAGCGCAAAATTGCATTAAGAAATTCTAATTACATGAGTAGAACATGAAATAATATGATCTTAATATAACATTGAAGCAAATTACATAGAATTATTGTTAAAGCTTTTCGTTGCTGCTCCCGCTGGTGGTTTTCAGAAATGGCGTAACAGCAGTTGCATCTGAGAAATGTCGGTCGAAATTCATCGTTGATTCTGCGTTGGAATTTCAAATAGGGGCGTTGGCTGGGAACAGAGGGTCAGGTCAATACGACGAAATTCTGTGTTCCATCTCTTTCTCACTAGATCAAGATGACGCTCGCCAATATCATTCTTCTTTTTCTCTGTTCTATATTCAAATTTCTGTAAGTTTTCGACATCTTCGGCAACTTCTTAGGTATTGTAAAGTTCTGTTGAATAACTTGAACTTATAAAAAAGTTACGCAGAGGCTTATGGAAGTCAAGAGGGAACAAATTTCATATCACTTTTCGACTTTTTTTTAAGTTAGTACTGTCGTTTAGTTCCTTAGAATTTATAAAATAAATATTTTCGGAAAGAAATATTCGAGAAGACTTCCACATTAGATTCAAGACAAATATTCACCTACAAAATCGAAATAATAATACCTAGAATTAATAATCTTAAAAGTCTAAAGGCGGTAGTGAGAGAATCAGATTATGTAGCAGGTAAGGACATTTTTGCATAATTGCCTATGTAACTAGGAATGACAAGCTGAAGAGAGAGAGAGAGAGAGAGAGAGAGAGAGAGAGAGAGAGAGAGAGAGAGAGAGAGAGAGAGAGAGAGAGTAATTCATTGTCCAAATTAGATGTTAAAAGATTTCTGTCACAAGTCTGGTTAATTCAACAGAGCTTTAAAGAAACCAATTACTTCAGACTACATCCAACGAAAAATAAAAGATTTTTCCTTTCATAAACATATGTAAGGGTTCATACACTTTTATATTTTCCATATATATATATATATATATATATATATATATATATATATATATATATATATATATATATATATATATATATATTTATATGGTATATACTACTACATACTGTACACACACACATATATAATATATATATGTGTGTGTGTGTGTTTATACATATACACATTAAGCAAATTAAAGATGGAAATGGTTAGGTTCTAATAAAAGAGGAGGAAATTAAAAGTAGATATATTTTGAAAATCTTCTAAATGAAGAAAATCCCAGGAATATCATTGAGGATGGAGTAGCAAATGAAAGAAGTTCCCAGGATTAGTCGGAGAGAAGTGCAGGCGGGCACTAATAAAAATGAAGAAAGGTAAAGCAGTGGGACCAGATGGAATACCAGTCGAGGTGTAGGTGCTTAGGAGAGGAGGGAATTGACATCTTGTGGGACTTGTTCAATAAGACCTACCAGCAGGAGAAGATGCCTGACGCCTGGAGAAACAGCCTGCTAGTCCCCATTTACAAAGAAAAGGGGACATCCAAGATTGTGCCAACTATCGGGGCATAAAGCTGATGGCACATACATGAAAATCTATGAAAGAATAATAGAGGCAAGGCTAAGGGCTGAAACATCTATAAGTGACGAACAGTTTGGGTTCATGCCAGGTAAAGGGACAACAGATGCCATCTTTGTATTGCGACAAGTAATGGAAAAATATAGAGAAAAGGAAAGGAACTACATCTTGTATTTATTCTTGAGAAAGCATATGATGATCAGTGCCTAGGCAAAGAAGTGTGGAGGTGCATGAGGGGGAAAAGGTGTCTCAGAAAAATATGTGAGGATTGTAAATGATATGTTTAGAGCAGCAACAACACAGGTAAGAAGCTCAGTGGGGAACAACAGACAAGTTTGAGGTGAAAGTGGACTCCACCAGTTCTGCCATGAGTCCCTATATTTTTGATATGGTAATGGATGTGATAGTGTCTGGAGTGAAAGATCAGGTGCCTTGAGTGTACTCTTTGCAGATGACATAGTGCTGAAATTGGAGTTGTGGAGAAGTGCTTTGGGGGACAGAGGCCTAAAGATAAGCAGAGCAAAAACAGAATATATGTGGATGAATGGAGGAGACCAAGAGGGAAGCATCAACTTAGAGCAGGCAGAAGTAAAAAGAGCTACATCCTTTAAGTACCTTGGGTCGTGTGTCACTGATTGTGGAGGGATGGAGGAGGAAGTGAATCACAGAATACAATCAGCTTGGTGCAATTGGAGGAAAACATCAGTTATGTGACAAAAGATTTAATGTAAAGATGAAGGGAAAAATGTACAAGAGCATTTCAGACCTCGTTGATGTATAGTTGTGAAACATGGCCTATGAAGAAAGCACAAGAGAGAAAGATGGAAGTGGCAGAAATGAGAATGCTGCGTTGGATGTGCGGAGTGACAAGAAGAAACAGGATAAGGAATGACTTCATGTGAAAGTTACAGAAATATCAAAGAAACTGCAACAGAGACGATTACAATGGTTTGGACATGTTATGAGAAGAGAGGAGGATTCTGTATGCAAAAAGAACCATGAATATTGCCTGGAACAAGGAGAGAGGTAGACCAAGAATGAGATGGAGAGACACAATTAACAGGGACATGCAGGAGAAGAATGTGAGTGAGGTAATGCTGCATGATGCAGAAGATGGAGAAGAGGCGACCCCATACAAAGATGGGAAAAGTCCTGAAGATAAAGAAGAAGTGTGTTTATACATATATATACTGTAAATATATATATTCTAACTGACCAACCAGGCACTGCCTGAGAAAACTCTGAATGATATTCGATAAACTATTTCTCTCTCTCTCCCCTCCTGCTTTCTCCTCCCTGACACCCCCAAGTTTACCCATCATTTCTTCTGTCAGTTCAATGAAACTGCCGTTAAAACTTATGTGTAGAAAACAGTTTGTGGGCAGAGACGGTCACACTCACCAGAACGAATGAACTGATGGTATTACCTAAGTATCTTTTGACCGACTGACAGGTAATTGCATGTGTAGACAGGTTAGCACCAATTTCGTGACAGTTTGCTGCTGTATAATTTTCATCTGGGAAGCATCTCAGATACTGTGATCAGAACATGAAGAAATTATGTGTAGGCTTATTCATTTCACTGTTAAACCCTTCACCACTATTTGCAGGCCATTATAAGTCCAAATCATACAATAAAAATCTTAAACAATATTGCCATGTGTTACCATAGTGAAAGTAAACTTCACTGTACTGTACAATTCATAAAAAAACTGAACCAACCCCTCAGTTCTAATTTAAACTCACTCATTAATATTGTATGAGAATAAACATCTTTTTTTAATAAGAAATATTTAGTCTATATTCTGTTACACCTTTTTACTCCTTTCCTATTATTAAGTGAATTGCTGCAAGAGTTAGCCTTCCACCCCCTCATCATATTAAGAAAAAAAAGTGGCAAAACACTTTCCTATACAGCTAACTTCAACTTGTGACACATATTTTTTATGTTGGTTTTAGGGACGTTTTTAGCATATCATAAATTACGCCTCATTATCTTTACAATGACATAAAATCCCTTAGTGTAGAATTGTGTATAAAGATACATGTACGGCATCTATAAACTTGGTCAATTCGTACAATAACGTAATCATGAATTGAACAAAATCTTTCCCTTCTTGGAGGAATGTTAGCTAATTGGTAGGCCTGTTTATTGTTTTGAATAAATACACTTTAATAAAAGATAGAAATGAATAGACATCATTCTAATATATAACCATACACAGTAATTTTATTTTCCTAAATGATGGGAATACTATTCCTTATTGCACATGATTACATCAGCTAAAGGTATGAATTGATGTGTTGTGTAAGCTGTGAGCACTTCGAGTTACTCTAAGTGCAGTAGATACCATTTCTTAAATCCCTGTTTTCATCTAATACATTTGCCCTCTAAGTGCCTTTTGGAAAAGACTTCCAAATGTAATGATCTACATTCTTGTAAACTTTCCAGTCATTATCTTCCAGGTAATCAGTACCAAGCAACTTGAAAAGAGACTTATCTTCCATATGCAGTGAAGGTTTTTGCCAATTCGCACGATAATTAATTCCAACTGCTGGAGTGTCCAAGAAGATAGTTCGATTATTCCAGCACAGCCAACAACGATGTTGGTGATCATGTAATAAATGATGTAGGATCGTGTGTAGAATCATTTTAACACTGTATGCAAAAAGGGAATATGTTTATTTACTTATTATATCATATAACGTCTTCAACCATATGTATGAATGGGTGTGGTTTCTGCTGACTGAAATTGTTGTGTTAAACCACTACTACGCATACGCTGGCTCGGCTTCACTTACTACGGAAATAAATGGTAGATTTAGGTTTTCAATGTAGATTTCATCGAGGTAATAAACAATTATATTAATTATACTGTCATAAATTATGATCGAAATTCGCTTAAATTCTGATAAAAAATTGATGTTACAGGGGATTTATTGTTGTAGGTTAACTATACATCTGGCAGTACCAGAAGAAAAGATAAAGTGTCAGGTGAAAAATGAGAATAAACCCAGAAAACTGAAGGAATAGCTGACTTGTAAACGAAAATTTCGTTTGTTTTGTCTGTGTTTGTATGTCTGTCACAGGGTAGGGATTTGATTTTGAGTTAAAAGTGTTTTCTTGTTAGTTACTTGTAATGGGGGCTAATTAAGGGAGAGTTCTGTTTCTTTGTGGTTATGTCAGGAAGGCTTTGAGTGTAGCTTTCATTAGTGAGTGGTGACGATTTTGTGACCTCATAGAGAATGCTTGACGCTGTTATCCCATTATCTCTGTGAGCCTGTTTCTTTGAAGGTGGACTGAAGTATTTTGAGTGTTCGGGAAAATTTCTGGTTATCGATCGCGACAGCATTTAGAACTTTTTTTCTTAATTGTTTGCGTCTGTGGTTAGGGTTACTTCATTGTTTGCATTTGGCGTTTAGAATTTGATTTAATGGTTTGCATTTGCATTAGAGTTGGGGATTTACTGAATTTTTAAATTTGTTTTTTTTTTATTTTTCTCCTTTCTCTTTCTACCTTTGGAAAGTAATATGGAGTTGAAATCAGGTCAAGTACTTGGATCTTGGAGGGTTATCCGTTCAGATAATGGCAGAGGCTAACAAAGATAAGGATAAGGTGACAATGTTGCACAAATATGCATCCATAAATGCAGGAATGCAGCCATTTCCTGTGCTGGTTGATGGCATTCTTCCAGTTCCCCTTGAAATCTTTATAGAGGGGTGTCGAATTTTTTTAGTCACCAAGAAAATAACAGATGGGGTAGAAGCTTTCAATGAAGCAAAAGGCTTCCTAAGTTTAGATAAAGGGGATATCAGACAGCATTGCCGGAGTCATCACTTTTTGAAGTGTAGGACCTAGGACGATCTTAAGAATTTTTTGAGAGAGTCATATGGAACAGCTGGAGCTGGCGATGCAGTTTGAGACCTCAGATCTCTTTTCAAGGTCCATAAAGGCCATGATTTGCTGGAAACATTTAGTGCCAGATGTTTTGATGCTGCAAAGGATTTTTTGAAGAAGTTGAGAAATTCTTGAGAAACTATTGCAATATGCGTGGATCCTGAATGACATTCCTGATGCTATAGTAAATAGTTTTGACAAGGAGATAGAAAGGGGGTCGGACGAAAATTTACTGTTCTCTCAAATTCGTAAGCACATGTCGAAATGCCCTACAGTAGATAGCTCCTTTTTGGACGGGATACCAGAATCTTCTGGGGCTATTCCAAAGCGTCATACACAGAGTAATTCTGATTCCACAATTATGAGGTTATGTGCCAAGACAGAGGATGATAAGTTTTCTGCGAATTCAGGATCTCAGGGCGTTGTTATAATTGTAACAGGCAGGGCCATACTAAGAAATTTTTTAAACTGAAATATTGTGGAGCTTACAAGTCTGCATATCACGGTTGGCAGTTTTGCCCGCTTCTTAAACAGAATGAGTCTAAAAGCACGCCTCAGAGTGCTGGTCTGGCAGGTAGGAGAACTCCTCAGGGGGTTTTTTTGGGAGCCTCTAGGGACTGACAAAATTTTTGGAGGACCGAGCAGCAGAAAGGGAAGAGATAAAAGGGGTTGTTTCTTGCGATATAGGGTTTCTGGGTGAGCCCTCAGAGCCGAAGCCGGTGGTAAAAGGGTCTGTGTATGCGGTTGATGTGAATATCTTTATAGATACAGGGCCCTCTATTAATTTGATGAATTATGAGTTGTTCTGACTGATGTTTTTCGATCGTTCTTTGAGGCCTGATAAAGAGACAGTATGTGATGTGCAAGCAAATAGGTTACAGGTTTTGGGCTACGTAGATGTGTGTTTATCTCTTGGGGGTAGAACTTTTACAGAACCATTTTTGGTTATACGAGGGGCTGCTTTGGGGAATACATTGTTACTGGGCCATCCAGCGTGTTGACGAAACAAAATCTCGGTATAACTGGTGTTTTTGTACCTTATGAAGGAATGAATATAAGTAGAGTGGATGATAATGATAGATTGGGTGTACATGAGGATTTGAGGGTGAATTCTGAACATGTTTCTGTGGGTAGGAAGTGTTATAAGGGGGTTTTGTAGGATGATGTGGTCCTAGGTCCTGGTATGTTTCTATGGTGAAAATTCGAGTGAAAGGGTGCATAAGCCCAGACAGGTGTGTGTGTGTGGATGGGTGTAGCGAAAAGCTGAAGGGGGTAGTGTGTACTGTTTCTATAAGCAATGTATCGAGTTACGAGGATACTTGGGTGGAGTTGCTAAACTGTAATGATTCATTTCGGAACTGTCAGAAGGGTACTTATGAGGTTGATTTTGTTGACTGGGTTGATGAAGATAATTCAGTTGCTATTATTGAGGATATGTGTGAATTTTCAGAAGCAGACTTACAAGCTAGGAGGCAGGTTTTTAAGGATCATTTAGCCAATGCTGATTTTAAAGAATATATTGAGGGTGTGGAAGATGTTTTGGCTGAGTTTGCGGACCTAGTCGCACTTATAGGGGATAAGTTAAGGTTAACAAATGTGTTAGAACACAAGGTTCATTTAGAGGATAAGACTAAGCCTATTTTTGTCCCTTCATATAGGATTCCTTTTAAGATTAGAGAACAGGTAGAGCAAGAGGTTAATAAGTGGGAGGAGGAAGGCATTGTTGGGCCCAGTTCCTCGCCTTTTACTTTTCCGTTGTTAGCAGTGCCTAAGAAGGATGGTTCAGTCCGGGTTTGTGTGGACTTTAGGAAGTTGAATGAGAAAACCATTCCTGATCGCTACTCTGCGGCATGTTTGCCAGATTTATTTGGTGAAATTGGGGGCAAGAATATTTATTCTTCAATTGATCTGATGCAAGGGTACTTGCAAATACCGCTTAGCGAGGAGAGTTGCAAGTATATGGCATTTTCTTTGCCGAAGGGGCATTATGAGTTCACACAGACGCCGTTTGGTTTATCAGGTAGTATTATGACATTTACGAGGCTAGTGAATACAGTTTTGCATGGCTTGTTAGGAAATCAATTTTTGTATATATGGATGACATCTTAGTTGCCACTGATTCTGTAAAGGAACATTTAGAGGTTCTTAGGGAAGTTTTTAGGAGGCTTAGGTTAGCGGGTTTGAAGATAAAAATAAGCTAAGTGTAATTTTCTAAAGAAGCAGAAAGTATATTTGGGTCATGTCATTTTTAAAGAGGGTGTTAGAGTGAATGAGGACAAAGTTAGGGCAATTATAGATTTTGCTACTTCCATGAATAAGAAACAGATTTGGTCTTTCTTGGGCACGGCTGGATCTTTTCGTAGATTTGTGACAGGGGTTTTTCTACTTTAGTGTCTCCTTTGACAGATGTCCTGAGGGACGATGTGCAGTTTGTATGGGGTGATGGACAGCAGTCAGCCTTTCAGAATATTAAGGATGCTTTAGTTAATCCCCCAGTGTAGAAGTTTCCTGATTTAGAGAATCCTTTCACTTTGGTGACAGATGCCAGTCATGATGGCATAGAGGCCTGCCTTATGCAGAAGTTCAATGGAAGACTCCATCTGATGGATTTTACAGTAGGAAGTTTAAGACACAGGGTAGTAACAAATGGCTATGGTCGGTAGTGGACAAGGAGGCCTTTGTCGTAGAGTCTAGTTTGGTTCATTTTAAGATGTTATTGATGGGCAGTCAAGTAGAGGTTCTTACAGATCATAAGCCATTGTTGGATCTTTTCAATAAGCCGGGTCTTTCCCCTAAAAGAGCTAGGTGGTATTTGACAATCAGGGATTTTGATGCTAAGCTTAGGTATATAGAGGGTAGATGTAATGCCCTTAGTAGAAGTTTTTCTGATTTGGATGGTTCTCATGTATATTATATATCTGGAGATTGCATAGACTGGGATATTAGTTTAGTAGAATCTAAACAAGATGAGGATGAGGTTTCGGCAGATGCAAAAGCGTTTCTTAGAGGGGAATTAGTTAGGAAGGGTTATAAGTTGTCTTTTGCAGGTCTTAAATTAGAGGGTAATTTGTTAAATAGGAAATAGTGAGGATAAAGGTGATATGACGGAAATAGTTGCCCCTAGGAGTTTAATACCTACGGTTCTGGGTATTGTTCATTGTAGGTCTGGCAGTCCGCATTTGGGTATTGAGAAGGCTTATCAGAATATATGGGGACAATTCTTTTAGAAGAACATGCTTGCATCAGTGGAAGACTTTGTGAGAGGTTGTTCGTTTTGTAATGCATGTAAGCCTCGAGGGTTGTTTCTTGTAAATTGGGTCTGTTTCCTATTCCCAGTGGACCATTTTCTAGGGTCCATATGGACCTATTGTCCAAGATCTGTGAATCTAGTTATGGCCATTGGCACCTGTTGTCACTTGTAGACGAATTAAATAGGTTTGTAGAGATTTTTCCTTTGAAGCATAAAACAGCGGAGGAGGTGGCAGTCGCATTCTTTAATGGATATATTTGTCGTTATGGGGTTCCTGAGGTGCTGATTACAGATAATGGGAGAGAATTTGTGAACAAGGCGTTATAATGTCTTGCGGATGTAATGGGCATTCGGAAAGTCACTATTATTCCCTATAGACCAGTAGCTAATGGGTTATGTGAGCGGGCAACTAGGAAGGTAATTGAGGCAATGATGTGAATTGGGATCGATATATTCCACAGGTTCAGCATAGCATCAATTCTGTGGTTAGTGATACCAGTGGAATGTCTCCCAGTGAAGTGGTTTTTGGCTACCCAGTGTGGAGCGCGTTTGATTTATTACCTATTCCATCTGGTGATGATACAGTTAAATCACTGATCTCTACTGCTAAAGGGAGATATGTGCGTCTTGCTAAGAATCTTGAGTTGAAAACTCAGGATATGGTTGGCAAGGGCAATTCAAAGCCAGATAGAATTAAAGTTGCTGTGAAAATAAATGTTAGGAATCAGAACTAGGTCCTTAATTTGAGGGTCCTTTTCAGGTTGTAGAAGTAAAGAAGGGGAATAGATTTGCTGTTCAGGATGAAAATACAGGAGTGTCTCGGTTGACACATAATTATATCTAAAATTAAAAAGGCAGTTTAATGGGAATCCTGTGGGTTAATTCTTGTGATGTACTGTTGTTTCTGATCATTTTTTTCCCCCTCTCTCTCTCTCTCTTGTCTTTCTTAATGGGGTTTAAAGGTGTGTGATTTTTTTAACTGGGGAAGATGTCTGTCCGTAGAGTTATACAAATCTTTAATAGTCGGAGTTCAGTTTTTGCTGTTGATGTTTTTTTTTCTTTTCTGTGTAAGGTGCAGCAGTTCGGAGTAGTTATTTTTTTGTGTGTTGCAATAATATCTGAGAGGGGAAAACTTAGTTAAGTTAGGGGCAAAGTACTGTAGAGTTTCTCTTCTTTTGGGATCTGTTAACTTATAGGTTTCTTACTTCTGTATTTTTTAGGTGCTGAAGCTTCATCTGCTCATGACTTTAGGGGTCGTGGCATGTGCTAATTCCATAGTGAGGTTAGGCCCAGGTGTTTTTATAGAAGAAGATTATGATGTGTGGTTGTCGTCTGACTTGGTAAATTTGAGTATTGAGTTTGAGGATATAGGTTCAGCAAGGGATGAGCTTGAAGCATCCCAGAATAAAGTTCAGTTGCTTAGGAATTTATTGGCTAAGATGAATACCAGAACGAATCTGTCTGATCTGTTGCAGGGTTGGTTAACTGAACTTAATGCTACAGCTGTTAGGGTCCAGGATAGGATCAAGAAGACTTTAACATGGCTTCCAAATTTAAGCTCTTCGACTTCTCAGTATGTCAATTGCTAATTTGGTGAAAATTGTACAGGTATTGGCAGAATTAGCTAGCCAAGGTAAAACTTTGATGACTTTATGAGATACTAATGAGAAATTACGAGAGGGTTCTGAGACATTAAGTACATCTTTAAATGGGTTATTGGTCACAGTTGATAGGATGGGTGGAGACTTAGAGGTTACGATAGTTTTGTCTTCTTGCCAAACTACCTTGTTGAATATTGAGAAAGAAACTGAATCCATATTACCGGAAATTCAAATACAGGTTAAGGCAGTGGTTGCCGCATCTAAAGGGCAAATTTTTGGAGACATTTTACTTCTCGGATCTTTAGAATCGACTTTGATGACTGCAGCATACCTGTATGGTTCACAGGTAATTTTTACTGGGGAGAATTTGTATCATTATTATGGGATTTTTAAAGTGAAAGTGTCTGATAGGGGGTTGCTTGTGGAAATTCTAGTTAGTAACTTGAAATCGTTTCATAGTTATATCATACGACCTTTCCCTAGTGGTTTTAATGGTTCAGTAATAGTATGGGATATTGAGGAGACTGTGTACCTTTTGGGGGACCAGTTTCAATCCTCGGCTGTTAACTATAAGCCAAGATGCGTTTTAGTTCTTAATAGATATATTTGTGACCGTAGTATCTTTATACTCATAAACGTTGACTGGTTAGGATGTGAGAAGATGTTAGTACATAACCAGACTCCTTCTAATTGTGACTTCCAACATGAGTACAAGGTGGCTTCTACGAAGACTCTCAATGTGGTGTTCTGCAAGAGATGTGAGATGTTCATCCAGTGCCATAATTCATCGGATACATTCCTTCTGAGAGATCCTGCCCCTTCGATGTGGCATGTAGGCTGGTCATGCCAAAGTTTTGAGTCCTGGGCAAGAGTGTCTTCAACTCTACTGCTCGTATCTTCATGCATCATCTTCACGGGGAACATCAAGTTTTTCCGGTGCTGCCTTCAAGGGGAGTGATCACCACAATTCCACCACTTCCTCCAATGCCGGAAGACGAACCTTTCCCCGTGATGAATCAGTACCTCCTCATTGCTACTTTATCAGTGATTGGGGCCTTTGTCTACGTATTCTTCGTGAGGTAGGGTATTTCTCGTGTACGAAAACAGTGTGTGAGTAAACCCTCACCTGAAGATCACCCTGCCATGGGTGTGGCTGTCCATTTAGTTCACGAATCTGGCAATTAATTATTGCTATCTCCCTAGTGCTGGGGGCAGCACTTCTTTCATAGATCACAAGTATTTTATGAATTACAATACACAGTAGATTTTGATTAATAAGTGTGACTAAAGGCATTGGGAAGAACCTTGAGAGAATGATTAGCTGTTGTCTGGTGTACATCCTGATTAGAGAATTGTATACGTGTTAAACACATCAGATATTCTGAAGACGTGAGAATATCCCTGCCTGGCGACAAGACTTTGTGAGTGCGTTCGTCCGAAATGTCCAGGTTCTGGCAAATGCGTTTGCAGGTGTATTTTTTGGGGCAGAGTCCCAGGGTGTGAAGGGATTAGTTATCACACAAATTGTCATTCGAAGATCAACACCGAATACTATTAGAAGTCTTCAGTGAAGACTCTGTGGTTCGAGACCTGTTGATTAAGAATTAAGAATTGTGAACATTGCCGTTTGGAGGTAGGAAACATTTTAGATTTCCCAAACTGTAGATTGTTCTTTTCATTTAACATATATCTCACTTATGTCAGGAATTTATTACACTGTGTGTACTTTATAAGTAACATGGCAGGAGTTCCCATACCTTTATTTTTATGCATTTGTTTAACAAGGGTTTTATTTGACTTCTTCAGATGTTTCGCTGAGTAAGAGGTTAAGATGTACTTGTAATGCCATGTTGTACAGTCTCTGCTGATCATGTTGTTTGTAAAGTCCTCGCTAAGCAAGTTTTCTTTGTACTTACGATTCGTCAGGCAATTGGGCCAGGTCACGTAAAAATTCAATTGTTTAAACTGTGTATGCAATTATTTATCTGCTCATCAACTGTGTACCGTGTATTTCTTCTTTCGCAGGCGTCAAGATTATGCTCAACTTTAATTCTGTCTATTGTTACATTGTATATTGTAGGCTACTCGTTCGCTGTATTTATTTATTAATTGTTATCGACCTCAGGTCACCCTTGCTTCATTGTCTTCTGCGGCCCGACGCCAGTCGGCCGCTATATAAACTGCCTGGACCTTGAATAAATCAGCAGTAACTTTTACCTGCTCGTTTCTTTTGCACCTCTTATATACTCATTGGGAGTGTACTGGACTTTGACTTATTTTGACTTATTGTGGGAATAAAAAACTGAATATGGTGGATAGTAATAGGTTTGATCATTTGGTGAACATTAGTATTCCGTTTTATTTCATCTCTTGTTTCTTGCAATCCAATTATGTTAGATTTCTGTCAAATAAATTATTTTGGGTAACACTTGTTTCTCTGTAGGCCAGAGAGAGTGAGAGAGAGAGAGAGAGTGTGTGTGTATGTGCAGATGTGCATTGTCAGTAGCCTTTTTGATGCGGTCACTATCAAGCTACCAATAGATGTGACATCTTGACTTTTTAGCAAAAGGTAAACAATGAAATTTCCTCTCGACTGTGTAACACACACACACACACACACACACACACATATATATATATATATATATATATATATGCGTGGTGTGTGTGTGTGTGTTTTATACACACACACATATATATATTATGAAAACTCCTTAAAATGAAACTATCACTTAGGATTTTGGTTCAGTTTGGGCGAACTCACAAATTATACCTGTAAATTAAAATGTTGCCTTAGAAATAATGAGAATTTAATTGTCCTTAGGAATTATTTGAAGTCTACTTAATAGTTTCAACTGATTTATTATCATACAGTTTTTTTAGTGTAAATATGCTTACTCAATCACAAACATTATGTCACATACGAAGGGTCTTCGTGAAATGCAACTGTTAAGGTCTTCGTGAAATGCAACCGTTAACATACACATGACAGTTTTCATTCTACATTTTCCATCGATAACTTACAAGTTATGTTAAACGTGAAGACTTACATTGCATTTTTACAAGAGCTTCTTTGATATATTCGACATAGAATAGACTAGATCAATTTGAAAAACGCCCCTAATTACAAATTGGCAAAATTTCTGGTTCCCTTCCTTGAGCCATTAACTACAAATAATTTCACTCTGAAAAATTCCAGTCAGTGTAAAGAAAAGGTTTTATTGCGAGAGTCAGACCTGTTCATGACCAGCTGTGATGTAGAATCCTTATTTATTAATGTACCTGTGGAGGAAACTATTAATATAATTTTAAATAGGCTTCTTCCTGAACCCGACACAGTTTTTATTGATTTTAACCGTACGTTTTTTTAAAAATTTTTTAAGCCTGGCTGTGCTGGACACAGCCTTTATTTTCAACGGTAAGTTATACAAGTAGGTTGACGGCATGGAGATGGGAAGTCCTCTCGGTTCTACTTTTGCCAACATTTTTATGTGCTCCCAGGAGGAGCACTTCTTAAATGACTGTCCCTTAGCCTGCCGCACCCTTTTTTATGTAAGGTATGTTGATGATACCTTTGCCCTTCTTAGACACAATTATGATGATGATTCCTTTCTTGAGTTTCTAAATATACAACATCCCAATGTTAAGTTTACCCTGGAAAAAGAAAATGAAAATCAACTTTCTTTTTTAGACGTCCATGTTCTGAGACGAAATATTTTTAACACCATGATTTTTAGAAAAAGAACGTTTACGGGCTTAGGGTAAAATTTTTAGTTTTGTTTTTTTAACTTTAAAATTAATTCTGTTTTTACTCTCCTCCACAGGGCTCTAACGCTAACTTCTGATTGGTTTCTACTCCAAGATTAGATCGTCTTTTTATGTAAATATTTTAATGAAAACTACTTCCCGTCTGAACTGGTCTTTAAGATACTTCGCACGATTCTAGACAAGTTCTTCTCCAAGCCTACAATTTATGATGTTCCTAAATTGAATTTTTATGCTAAATTTCTGTTTTTATTTTGATGATACTTTTAGGAAAAACTTTTTTACAACACATCCAAAATAAGTCTGGAGCCAGGCGGTAAAATTACAAACCTAAATTTTTCTAATATTAGAAGTCATCTTGGCAGGGAAATAAAGCAAATAAATAGGAAGAAAATCAAAAGAAAGTCAGGACAATTCAACAATATGTACAGGTACACATTAAAGAATTTTACCAAGAATTAATAAGAGCATGGTGTAACAGGGCATGCTAATACTGACAGATAACCCGTTACCTATCATAGACAAATTAATCAAAGTATTCAAGATAAGGAAACTGCTAGTATTCATTCAATTTTTCTTTCTTTCTTTCTCATTTCTCACGTAGTATGAACTTTGCCTAAGCACTTGTGTGCTAATACTTGCTTCATTTTTTGTCTCCCTTTCTCCACTTTTCTTAAGTGCTTTAGGTAGCTGAAAGCGTACTTGCACCATCTTCATAGAAAGAACGGGACGACATAAAAGGAAACACCTCTGTCCCACAGATAGTCGAGGATAAGTTAAGAATTATCCACAGTTACTGACAAGTGTCCACCACGAGTGGGGTCTATTTATCCAGACTTAACCATATAGCCTTCCTCCTTCCTCATGAAAGGAAGTAGCAATGCTAGTACTAGGAACTAATCACCCACGAATGTCAAAGCAACCAAAATTGATTCTTATTTTCCACAGTGCCACTAACCTGAGGCGCTTGTCATAACCAACTGATGTGCTTACCTATCTGTTTCCTCTTACATTTCCTTTTTCTCCTCCTCATTAATTGCGCTCTGCTCTGCTTGGGCAGAGTGCATTTCCTCTTAGTACCATTAGTTGCACTCCAGAGAGTGTTGATTCCTAGGAATGCACTGGCACCCTAGTGCCACCAAAGACAAAAAGTCCTGTGTGACTAAGCAACGACACCTGTACCTCGAGATACAGAGCCAAAAGTGTGACCTTTGCGCAGCACACTCAGCCACAGTACCATCTTATTGAAAAGGTGCCACACCAGCGAAGAGTCACCCAAATCTGAGGGACACTTCCTCAGTTCATAAGTATTTCCAGTCATCCAAGGCAGACGATCTTACCCATCCTAACCTACCAGAACCATGGCAACTGAACATTACAGAACCTTCATGGCTCTGGGGAAGGAGGCAGGTCTTACTGGACAGGATCTCATCAAGTGGGTTAAAGAACAGCTGGATGACTTGGCTAAGCAAGAGAGGGAAGAAAGAGAGGAAAAATGGAAAGAAAGAGAGGAACAGAGGAAAGAAAGAGCAGAACAGAGGAAGTATGAAGAGGGACAGACGAAGTATGATGAAGAACAGACACAGCTGGAAGATGCAAGGGAAGAGAAGAAAAGACATCATGAATTAGCTTTCAAGGAAAAGGAGCTCGAGCTGGAGAAGGCAAGAAAGGAAAGTGCTGTAGCTCTGGCTGCCCAACAAGCCTCCAACACCACACCTGCTGCGCCGAATACTTCAATATTGAATATTAATTCCCTAGTCCCCAAGTGGACTGAGGAAGAGCCAGAGGCATGGTTGGAGGAAATAGAGACTCTGAAAACTACACTGCCGAGATGGAGAGGGCCTTAGTACTTGCCAAGCACATGGAAGGTAAAGCTAAGGCAGCCCTCCGCTCACTGGAGAAGAGTCAAAGAGACGACATGGAAGAAGTTCGTAAGGTCATGGCAAAAGCCTACGAAATAACCCCTGGAGAAATGGAGACAGTGGTTTCGAGGTCTTGCCAAGGAAGTTGGCTGGTCCTTGACTGAATGGGCCTGTCACAAGACCCAGTTCGGTATGCTCTGGTTCGGCTCCCTGTCATGCAACACATTCGAGGACCTGTTCAATCAGACCATGCTGGTGGATCTTTTCCAATGTGTCCCTGGGCCCCTTGCTGTGTATTTCAATGACAAGCAGGCCACAGCACTTGTGGAAGCCTGCCGTATGGCCGATTCCTGGGAAACCTACAATCAATCTCACAACACGTCTCAATGGCACATAGTGCCACCCGAGTACCTCTCAGAATCGACTCGCCTGAAGAAAGGACTACCTGGCAAGCCCACAGGCACCCACTGTAAGAAGGTGGGGCACACCGAAATTGATTGCTGCTACAAGTTGGGCACCAACAAGCAGCCTCCTACCAATAACCAGAACTTCTCTCCATCCACTTCCACTCAATCTTCTCCACCAACAGTCACCTTAGGTAACCGAGCCCCCATGAAGGGCATTTGTTGATCCTGAGGTGCTTCCAGCCTGCCCAAATAATGTCCCATCCACAAGCACCATGTTCTCCACAGCTGGGCAGCAGAAGATACCTCACCACAAGAGGCTGGACACCCAGTCCATCTCAGTGGCACCCCTTGATGGCTCTAGCCTGCCAGTGGCCCTATCGGTTACGGTAGACACTGCACCAGACGTTAGCCTGACTGAAAGGCCCCAAGTGCCAGCCAGTGCCACTGTTGACGAACAAACTTGGTGGGAGATGAAAGAGGTAGAGGGCCACACCAAATCCATCCCCACAGTCGAGCTCCAGGTCATGACACCTTGGGGCACGCTACCTCACCGCCTTGCCAAGTGAGTGGAATCAGGCCTGGAGTGGAATTCCTGTTGGGTCAGGGCCTCCTCTTGGGAAGCCCTTTCCCAACAACACTCCGTAGGCCCGCTACCTCCACAATGGAGGCATTGTCTGTGGAATCACCAACCAAGAGCTCAGCCACCTTGACTGATGTGCCAAAACAAGAAGAATTACCTTCCACCCGCCAAAGTGGTCAGTGGAAGCGGCAAACTCCGTGCAATTTCAGGACTAATCCTCCCTCTTCATGAAAGGACAGCCACCAACAAAGTCCTTCCTTTGCACGAAAGGACATTAAAGGAAAGCAGTACAGCTGTTGAGCGTGCAAGGTGACAGGCCACTCCACTAATTGGGAGGGCTGCCCTAATAAGCAACACCCAGTGGACACCACAAATCAAGCATCTCCAAGAGGCTCTGACCTCCAGCTGGGACAGGAATCTCTGTCTCAGCCCAACTCAAGCAATCTGCGAGGTATTGCACCTCTGGACCCCTCGTCAGGCATGCCTGACCATCAGTCTCTTCCAGTGCCACTTGGGAGTCCTGAGCAGTGCCATGCTCCGCCCATCTTGGATGCTGAGCCACCACAAGAATTGAACCCTGTGCCAGTCCCTACCATAGTGCCAAATCCAGATCATGACACGGGTCCTTCTACAGGAGATCCAGGAACCTTCACCGAACTGGTCCTCGCAACTTGTGAGCCTCCGGCACCTGGCACTTCTTCCTCACCACATCTGTCCCCAGAGAATGAACCTCTGGTGGATCTGACTGCTACACCTTCTCTGGGAGACCAGGAACTGGCCTCCCCGGACACAAAGGTTGAGACCATTCTTGCTCCAGTTGTTGCAGCCGACCGAGTAGGGAGCTCTCCAGTAGCCTCTGAGGTTACCGCTGACTTCGCGTCCAACAGCCCTTCTGGACTTTCCCCAGAGTTTGTGCCCTCATCACCTCCTGGGACTGTCAGAGATAGGCCTCTGAGGAACCCGAAGAAGAAGAAGAAGAACGGGCAGAAAAGAGCCAATAGTTGTAAGAGCCACAAACTCACCCTGGCACTCGTGCCTCCTTGGGACAGTACCTTTCCATATCAGAGTGATCCTGGTTCCTGCCTAGAGGAGGTAGCCGGCATGATCTCTGCCTTAGTAACACCATAGTAACAGCCTAGACCAGATTCAGTAAGTAGTAGTAGTAACCCTGTGATTTAAGTCTTGTGATGAGCAGCAGTAACTAAGTAAGTATAACTTGTTAAGCCAGTAATCGTAACTATTGCGAATAGAACCATTGAGCTCATGACACACATGGCTGAGGAAAGCATTTTCCATAAAACCAAGGAGGAATGGGTACCTCTCTCGTTCAAGTATAAAAACTCATTTAAAGAACTTCAGGTTACTCTTTTGTTTACTATGATTGTACATTCTAGTGTAGGATATTGTATACTTGTAAGACTATTGTAATTTAGCTAGCTCATTGTCATTTAAGTTGGTGCTACGGCAGTGTTCTAATAGGTTATGTCACAAAAGATACAATTAAATGTACCATTTAACTAGGAATAAATTTCACTATCACCAGAGGTAGCAAGTAAATATCCGCAGACACCTTTGAGTAGTGTTAGGAGTCCTTAGTAAGTAAGTTATTAAAGTTCATATCCCATTCTAGAGTCTTAGGGCAAAATCTGTTCAGGGAAAAGAGTAAAGTAATAGAGGCGAACAGCTTGCTTAGTACAGGCTTTCATGCCCAAAAGGGAGTGAATGCCTTCTTAAGGGGGAAGCTATTATAAATATTTGCTGTTAAACCTCCCTTCCTTGCCTCTTAGTAGAATAATAAATTAAGTTCTTATTTAAAGTAAAGGCAGACAATGTAAATTGCTCATTTGAGCAGGGAGTAAAGGCAGGAGACCCAGGTGTTGTTTTCAAATTAACGAGACAACCGGCTGATGGGTGGGAATTTTAGCTCAGAAGGCTATAAATCAGCGATAGGTTTTGCCAGAACAGACCTTAGAGATACTGTTCCTATTAGTCTCCTTTGACCTGTGAACTGATGAGTTTATTGTCCTTTTCAGACCAGATCCGCAGCTTGGTGGGAGAAGCCTGAAGCAAGCAGCCAAAAGCCACCCACACATCATGATTCTCAGTGCAGATATCCTACGATTAAGACATGCTCAGATCTCTCTATGAGCCCACTTTGTCTCTTCCCCTTTGTCCTCAATATGTGGGAGAAATAGTTATTCCAAACGGACCAAGGAATCTTAATGCAACTGATCACTGCATTATCTCACCCCAGCGGTAAGTCCGATTGTGACAATTACTCCCAGTTCTCTTTCCCTTCAACTGAAACTCTCATTTTTCATTTTTCAAATTTTCATCTCTTAAACAGTCCCTGACTAAGAACTCTTAGTAAAGTATATCCCATTTATGAAGTCATATTAAGTGCATACAGTGTTGTCTAGTGAAATCACATAACTTATCCTCCATGATGTTAAAAGTACTATTCTTGATATAAGATTCATCCCTTGTGATTAATTAATGATGAGCGAGAGTTTCTGTAGTGCAAGATTGTTATCTGGATACATCTTTTCCAGAAGTGTGTACACCTTGAGCCTCGGCATTTCCTCTTGCTTGGAGAAGAATCCTCATCATCAGTGCCAACAAACCTCATTTCGACGTTCACTACATTCAACTGCCGTATAAAAGTGTTTGAAGAGGCATATTAAATCTGTTGTGATCATTTCCATTTAGTAGAGAGGTATTTTGTCTTGACTAGGACTAATATTTTCAACTGCTATTAGCTCCTGTAAATAATCCATTTCTTTTTATTTTACTTTGTTGCTGAACTAGTTTTCCAGTGTGTTGAATTAATCCATGTGGTTATACAATAAACCTCTATTTTGTAAGACTAGTTTAGCTGGTGACCTAATCTATTTCAGTATCTGTCCTTTAGAGCTTTATTTGGTCTTAATTGACAGAATTACGTGGGTCTTAGGTAAAGTAAGGCAATATAAATCCAATGAAATAAGTACTCAACTAAGTAACCGACCGACCCATGCAAAAAAAAAAAAATCTATCTATCTATCTATCTATCTATCTATCTATCTATCTATCTATCTATATATATATATATATATATATATATATATATATATATATATATATATGCTATATCTTCCCAAGCATCCCAGCTACCCTGTATATCCCTTTCAACTTTCCCTTCTTGAACATGTGATGCTGTGGAACCTTTTGTTTACAGACACAAGGCTGTGAAGAGACTAAGTCTGGCCGGAGGTAGAATGGCGCCAGCGAGGCAGATTAAGAGAGAGGACATCTGGCATGAACACCTGGTTCTTGAGTCATAAATGATGCACCTGTGGGTAACCTCCTAACCCTTGACCAAAGTCATATAAGGGCCTCACTGAAGGAACAAGAGGGAGAGACATAGCTTGACGCGAGGGAGTCACATCTCCCCTTCCATTCCTGCCTCCTTCAGAGAACCATATCCCCTACGTCGTGGTCCTATCTTGTAGGGACCCTTAGTATTCTTACCAGTGAAGCCCTTAGCCCTCCTCCGCTGCCATTACCCTCGCTGAAGCCACCTCTTCTACAAGGTCAAGGTAAAGTGATCTGTTGAAAAAGTTCTTCCAGTCAGTCACACTGTTTTAATTCTCATACTAAACTTCCTATTTACTTTTCCAAGTGCCAGTATTTCCATATCAACCTTGCTTTGTTAGGGCAGTGTTACATAAATGCCTATGTTTAAATAATTACATAAAATCGTGTGTTCAAAGCTGCTTTGGCACCCTCTGTGCTCGCCTTGTCCTATGCGTGTTTTACTGTGTCCTTACTGGCTTTTAATTTGTAAATTTCTCCTTTTACAGAGGGTTTGTTATCTGTGGAAACCTCTCTTGACTGTGCCTTGTATCAGCACCATCACACCAACAGATATACCTTCAAGTGTTGCCAGTTATAATTAACCTCTCAGGCCTTGTCTGCTTGATTAGTCCATTAAATCTTCTGCTGGTTCATTTCATGTAAATACACGTAATCTTAAACTTGCCCTAACGTGTTTACTTACAACTCCCTTGTAAGTAGAGCTCTTAGCTCAGTTAAAATTCCCCCTCTTCCTTGTTTTTTACGATCTGAATCAACAGCAGCCAGATTTTATACAAAATAGAGATAAGTAATGAAATCATTCATTTAGAGTCCATAACTGGCTCATGATAAGCATTTCCCCAGGTTAAATTATATATATATATATATATATATATATATATATATATATATATATATATATATATATATATATATATATATATATATATGTATATAAATGCTCGTCATGAGGAAAGTGAAACATCTGAGTGCGTGAATGGACTAGTCTCATACTGGTAACATAACGAGATGTATTAACATTGTTTCTGAAATATCTTAGAATCTTCAGTAATACAACTGACAAATGAAAATAATTTAATTCCAGCTCTATATGCTGTCATGGTGGCGCAGTGGTATGATTCTCGGCTACCAGTCTAGAGGGCTGGGGTTCAAATCTCGCCAGTCACTGATGGCTCAGATTGCGCCACTGCAAAAATCCCGGCAGCCCGTCAACCTAGCGGTCCGGAAAACCCAAAGGGTTCAGTAGGAGAGTAGGTACGTACCAGCCCTAGGGCTGGGTAGTTAAACAGTGGGCCTAGCGACACACTGGCCACATGTCATAGGCATTGGGACCTGTCCCCTACTGGCTGTCGGCCCATGAAACAAGAGATCAGCACCTGTCCTATGAGTCTAAAGAGCGCCAGGAGGGCTTTAACTTTTAACTTTCTATATGTAATATGTCCGAAATACGTTGTGATTAGGAAGTTTCTTTGTGAAATTCTGTAAAGTAAAGGCTGTCTTCTGTAACACAAGTGAAGATAGAGGAGAAATAAAAAAGTATAAATTCGGAGCTTGGTGGTGGTGGTGGTCAACCTAAACGTGCATTGGTGACGCCATGTAGGCCTAAACGTGGACAGAAGCATTGCTGGAACCATGATGGCGTGATACACAGTAGTGTGCTGATGGTTCGCCAGTGGCTGATGTTATGGTTTTTGGTAAAATAATGTAACATTAAATTGTTAAAACGAAGGTAAACCTTCTTTCCTGATGTTGTTAAGATGTAACATGTTTATGTCATCTTTTGTGAGTGATACGAATTGTATGAAGTAACTCGGGATTAGTGTTAGCGCGTGCGTGCGCGCCGAATGCAAATTTCGCAGGGTTAGCGACTGGGCAACAAGACCATAGAGAGAGCAAATGTGTCTAAACTACTACATTATTTTTATATAAATAAAACCACCGAAAAGACCCACAGCTGTTTTTCTTAAACCTTTTGAAGGGGCTTTTACATAAAATACTCTTGACCCTATTCTGAACACGATGTTTGAAGGGGATTTATAAGAGATATTGAAGAATCTGAATAACATCGTCACTGTTCTTTGCTTCTCTTGGGGTTATTGAGTACCTGAGTTAATTCTAGACAGCTGTTTCTCACCTGAAGACCTTCTTCAAATGTAATGACATTTGTATGCATTCAAATGGTTATAGTCCTTTAATCTCAGTAGTTTATGAAACCTGGCCTTGCCTTCTCTACATTTGTTAAAACTTTTTTGTGAGAAATTTGCTTGAAAATTCCTTAGATTATAAGATGAAAATTCTTGCATTCTTTTGTTTCACTTGTGACCATTTACTCTCTCTCTCTCTTTCAAAAGTCTCTCAAGACTAGAGGCTCTAGGCTCTCTCTCATCTCATATTATATATATATATATATATATTTAATAAAATAATTGTTCAATATATATAGGAAATATATAAATATATATGATATATATATATAAATGAAAATATACTGTATACTTTATATATATATATAGTGGAAAAAATAGAAAACATAACATATTGACAAAGTAGGAAGATGGATATATATACGATGAGAAATATATATTATGTGTGTGGTATGCACACACACATTATGATTGCAGACATAGACAGTAATGTTACAGTTTCGGCAGACACATACATACATACATGCTTGTGATGAATATATAATATAAAGTATATAATATAAATATATAAATATAAATATATATATATATGATATATTTATCAATGAACTATATATATATATATATATATATATATATATACAATACAAGCAGTGTGGTGTGATGTTCTGAAATGTTATGCAATGAGGTCCCCTCTAAAAGCATAAACTAAAATTGATATATGCTTTATAAAAAAAACAAAAGTAATTCAGAAAAGGATATTTATTTAGAGTTTCTCTCTGAGTATTTAATATTTTGAAAGGAGTGGCCTCCATCATGGAAACCTGTACATCATGGAACTAAAAGCCTGCATTCTTGAGGGGTAATGATTTCAGCAAATCTATTCAAAAAAGCTGAGACTCAAACTTCATTTCCTGAGCACTTATCTAAGGCATCCCAGACCATCCAAGACTGGAAGATGCTCTTTGCAGGTTGTCGAGGCTTGGTATACCATCATAGTTCACTGTGCGCGTATGAACACGATCCTTTAAGATACTACCAATGTTTTCACACACATAAAGGTCAGGAGCTACCTGGAAATTCACTTGACAAGAAGAAATCGATACCACTGTTTTGAAGCAGCTCCTGTGTCTGAAGAGCCTTGAAACATAGTGCCTTATCATGCATAAAAAAATGTGACAAAAACAACAGATTCACACATTTTCAGGATCTTTGAGGAAAGGAAATGCTCCACTAGTAACAGCCTGCACAGTTTCTCTGAAGTATTCGCTGAGCACTTCTCCATGACTGTCTTTTTTCTTTGATGATCCACATTAACTGTTTGGCTGTGAAACAGAGAAAAATTCCCAAACACTGGAAATTTCACAACTTGGCGATACCACTGTTTTGAAGCAGTCCATCTGAAGAGCCTTGATATCATCCAAAAATGTTTGCAGCCCAAATGATGTCATTTTTATGATATGGTTTCCTGACTGTGTAAATGAAGAATTCTGTGAAACAGAGAATCTGATGCAGCAACATGGAAAGAAAATCATCTTCATCCCAATCTTTAAGAAATGAACCAGAAAATAAATGTAAAAGAATTCATCTGATGCAGCAACATGGAGAAAATCATCTTCATCCCAATCTTTAAGAAATGAACCAGAAAACCATGCACGGTCTTCTCTCTGTTGCTGAGTGATGTTGGGCTTGCTGACAACATGAAATGGCTTGATACCAGATTTTTTCAACTCACGATATACAGCACTACAACTTCTCTTCTTGTCCCTTTTTGTTTCTAGTTCAAATGCCAATTTATGTAAAGACTTTCTTGGTCTACCCACTGCCTCAGCCATGATGTCTTTTGACTCCTGAGAAAGGACTTCAGGCCTTCCAAGATTCTCACTCTTTTCACAATGACAGTCATATGGATTTTTGTTCCAGTTTCTTTTAACAAAGGATTCACTCTTTTAATGTATTTAGCTATCCAGGAATGCAAAATGTTTACATTATCAAGAAATCTACTGTATTTTACTGAAACATCTGGCTAAATAGACTGATTAAGGCAACTCAGTAGATGAATAAACCAAGGAAATACAGTTGGTTAGCGACTTCTTCATGTGAGGGAAGATTATGTAAACCCAAGGGTTCTTTTAACTAATTATATTTACATAACAATCACAGATCAGAAGAATGAAGAATTATGGGGCAGGTACTAACAGGGTCCTGCTAAATGAATGAATTCTACACAGGAGGAATATTCTACACTGATGATGTCTTCATAACAGGGACATTGCAGAGAGGTAGATTAAGGGGTGGCATAAGGCCACTGCACATGGGGATAGAGCCAAGAGTGGTTCCACAGCCAAGGCCGATCTGCAAGAGATGCAAGACGGTTACTTGCAAGAATAATAAGAAGCTCAAGGGGAACTGAGGGAATGCACAAATGGTGCCAAATAACTCAGTTCAACACTAGATGCATAATTGTGTTAACACTTGATGCTTCAAGACAAAGCACTGAAGGTGATCGCACAATGGAAATAGAAAATAAATCAGACAGAGAAATAACAGCATCTTAACTGACTAAGAAACCTTATTCTGGTACATTACCTTCATCAACATGATGCTGCCCTCGTCCAATAGGGGCGCCGGCGGTGGAGGGAGGGAAATGAAGGAATGCTACTACAAAGAGTGCTCGTCTGAACCTTGAGGTTGAATACGTAGGGGAGTACAAGGGACAGGCAGAAATAAGGATATCTGTTCTTGGTGGAGTTCTGAGCGCTTCTCTCTTTGACTGCTGTTGCATGGTCCATTTATAACCCCGAGGAATTATGCCTTGGCATCCAGGTAGGTGGCACAAAGGTCAGTCTCTGCCTCGTGTTCTGTAGCATTATGCGTGTGGGGCATTCTGTGTGGCAGGGTGGCCAGACTTGCTCTTTTTGGCCCCTCCCCTTCCGGTCGTCAGACGCCGGTGAGGAATTTGCATCTTTGGAGGCCACACCTATAGGGAAGGACAGAACTGGTGAAGGGCGAATGAAAACCACAGCTCTTTCTATTTAAGAAATAATTAAAACTAATTGTATTCTCTATCGGTTACGGTATTATGGTAAAACGGGTGAGGTTGCTTGGAAAGAAGTTTCCTTACGTTGCAATATATATAAATATATATACATAAATACATATATATATACTAATATATATATATATATATATATATATATATATATATATATACATATATATATATATATATATATATATATATATATATATATATATATATATATATATATATATATATATATATATATATATATATATATATATATAATATATATATATATATATATATATATATATATATATATATATATATATATATATATATATATATATATATATATATATATATATATATATATAATACATACATACATACATGTATATATGTATATATATATGTATATATATATTTATAGGGAAAAAAATGTCACAAATTAAGCTCCATATGTTTTAAGATAATTATGAAGGTGAGACGAAAATGACTTTGGCATTTCAGTTGCACCTCCTCAGGGAGAATGGTTCATGATGGCGTCAACTGTGCTCATCTGGGCACCATATGAGTTGGAAAATCCCGACTTACTTGGATAACTGAGAAGTGAAAACTAAGAAAAAAATATGAATGGCAGAATTTCACAGAGGGGGCCTTTTGTCTTCCATTGATGTTGGTGACCATGATGAGAATTATACATACATATATATATATATATATATATATATATATATATATATATATATATATATATATATATATATATATATATATATGTGTGTGTGTGTGTGTGTGTGTGTGTGTGTGTGTGTGTGTGGTATGTATGTATATGTATATATATTTATATACAAACATCTATCTCTTGATCTTTACATATATGTTATACACACACACACACACACACACACACACATATATATATATATATATATATATATATATATATATATATATATATATATATATATATATATTCATGATGCTGCCTTGTAATACGTAAATCCTCCTATTATTTTGATATATTTACTCTTTTATTTATCATGTATTATGTGTAATAATAATAATTATTGAAATATCATAACAGATCTCAAAAGAATTAATGCCTTAGATGACTTAATAACATAGTTTAGAGTTATTAATATCTTTCTTGATAAAAGCGTAGTATATGAATACGTGCATGTGTCCTAGTGAGGACTTGTTTCATTTCAATTGTCATCAGTTGAGATAAGAGAGGGCGCTTTGTTTTGGGTTACACGATGAAAGGTTAGAATAACAATTGCTGATCGATCAGTTCTGGAAATCCACTCGAGTTTTTTGTCTTGTTTATAAAACACGTCAATCATAATTAGCTGATTACTGTATGTTTCGGTCGTGTAGAGGTTTCTGAAAAAGATTCGTCCCGTACGAGAACAAGACGAGTGATTTCGCATTGTTACATACATTGCTCTGATCACGTACGCCACTTTGAGAGAAAGAATACATGTCTTGATCAGTTACACCATATTTTGTAAGATTGCATTCAAAACGTTTTGCTGGGATGACGTCACATTCCATCTAGAAATTTCTCTTTTGGTATCTCGCACCCTAAAATTCTTTAATGACGTCGCCTCCCTGCTTCTAGAGCTTTTCTCTTGGTACCTCGGAACCAAAATACTTTAATGATGTCATGTAATTGTTTCACGTGCTACTGGAATTCTGAAATCTGTTTCATTCTGATTTCTGAGACCGATTAGTTTGGTTCTCTCTCTCTCTCTCGATCTTAAAAAGAGGTTACTTTTAAGGTAATATGTTTGTGGTCACGTATCAGCGTTAACTTTTGAGATCTGAATTTAGTAAAATTATTTAAACTGTAACGGCGCCTGGTAAAAAAGTGTGTTTTGTGAAACTAGCGCAGCTGCAAAAGGGATTTTACAGAGGTTTTCACAAGTTTGTATAAGGTAACGTGAATTTTACTTATTAATACCATGGTATAATAAGTTAGGGAAATTTTGCCTTAGTGAAATTATTATTGATAAATCTTATGTGCATTTTTGTGTGTTTTTCCTGTTTGCAATTTTTTCATATTTTCACATTATTTTTTTATGTTTGTGATGTAACATTTATTTACATAGTATTTTAAATATTTCTTGGTAATTTAATATTGCATACTTGATTTAATTTTTCATTTATTAAGATTTTCTTTTCAAATCTTAAGTGATTCTTGATAGTTTAAATTTTTCTTGATTAATTTAAATTCCTGATAGATTAAAGTTTTTGTGAGTTAGTTTTGTTTCATAATTTAATTCAATAATTAAGTTTTGTGTTATTTTCAAGTAATAATAAATTTTTCAGATTGTGAATTATAATTATAAATTTTGAATTTAAAAATAAATTTTTGTGTTTAATATTTTTAGAAAAACAGTGTTTCATTTATTGACCACGAGTGAATAGATTAATTGTGTGTGCGTAAGGCAAAGTGATAAACATGTTTTGTTCTTTTAGTTTTGCTAAAGTGAGTTAAGACCAGGGAAACAGTTAAAGTTATTTGATGGAGTGATGCCCTTTTACTCTAGAGTATTTCCTGTTTAACTGTTGATACCTCACACATATTCTGATAAACGAAGTTTGATTTTTCAAGTGATTAATAAGTTTTTTAAAGGATCACTGTTACCTTTAGAGTACTCAGTCGTAATTCTTATTGTTATGAGAGTTCAGGTATCTGGCTGAAGTGAGGTATATTTTTGAATTTTGAGATCAGCTGTGTAATAATCAGTTATTTGGTACGCATTGTGACAATATGTATATTATATAAATATATATACACAGTATATATATATATATATATATATATATATATATATATATATATATATATATATATATATATATATATATATTATGAAATTCTCATCATGGTCACTAACGTCAAAGGAAGGCAAAAGGCCTCCTCTGTGAAATTCTGCCATTCATATTTTTTTCTTAGTTTTCACTTCTTCAAATTCCATTTCATTTTCAACCCCTCATCTCAGTTATCCAAATAAGTCGGGATTTTCCAACTCATATGGTGCCCAGATGAGCACAGTTGACGCCATCATGAACTATTCTCCCTGAGGAGGTGCAGTTGATATGCTTGATTCATTTTCGTCTAACCTTCATAATATCTTGAAACATATGGAGCTTAATTTGTGAAATTTTCCTATGATGTATGTATATATATATATATATATATATATATATATATATATATATATATATATATATACATATATATATATATATATATATATATATATATATATATATATATATATATATATATATATATATATTTTCTAAATATTCTGCTGTTCGCCCTCTATGTATTTTATTGTAGGAAAAAATACACGAACAAAGACAAGAAGGCGTTTTCGTATATGCGGGCTTGGCTCGGTATTTTAAAAAAAATAACATCTTTAGCAGGAATAGTTAGCATTAGGGGCCTAAACCCATAGGGAGGGTTTCACCAAGTAACCTCTATTGAAGGTGGTCTTAAAGTTTCCTTTTCCCTGTTCTATGTTTGGCGATGTTTTGACAAATTTTCAGACTGCCCCGAGGCATAAAGACACACTGACGCTCCCAGCTGCCCTGTTTTGACCAAAAGAGGTCAGAGAGAGTTTCGAGAGCGTGCGAGACACGCGTTGTGTGTAACTAACTTCTTTGTACTTGCCTTCTTGCTGTTCATTGGTATTAGTGAGAAACACGGCCATTTTCAAGACTTCTGATCGTCCGTTGTATGCGCAACAACCTACGTCCATGGTAAGTTTGAAATTTGCCAAATTTTCGTCAACTCGCTAGTATCTCTTTCTGTATTTCCAGTTCCTTTGTTTTCCCTCTTTGCCACCATCTATGATAATAGGATTTAAACAATTTACTTTTATGAAGTCTAGTGTAAGAATAATTAATACTGCTTAGTGGCACTCAACTATTCCCGTGCAGTAATTAGGGATTAGGGAAGGTTAAGTAAATAATTTTCAGCATTCAGGCAGCCTTGTGTCTTGATCCCATTGTTTGGAAGAGAATAGCCTTTACCAGTACTAAATTGTGTACGATGTATAGTAGTACAGACACCCTTTGTGTTAAAACTTTATGTAAAGCAAAGGGAAAATTTACTGTGTCCGACGTGGGAGATAGTTCATGTAATTTCCCCGCTAACTATCCATTCTTTCTTTGTCGGGACCAATTGGGAAGTAAGGGGGCTTAATGTAATTCATGTGTTGCATGGTAACCTTTTTATCCCTTGTATTATGGTTCCCAGACTGGTGACCTTATTCCATTAAGTAATTGTCTGTCTTTGAGGTTAACTTTTAGCTTTAAATTGCAGGTTACGTGTGTCCTTGGCAACTCAGGGCCTCATAAATTACGTTAATTAATTAATAAACTCATCAGCCAAGCCCCCATGCGTAACAGTGGTGATCTAGCCTAAGACCTAATTAATTTAGAGAAAAGAATCTGGAGTAAAAATTAATTACACATTAATTCCAAAGAGAAAAGTCAGATATTTCATTTCATGCTATTCTTCCAAACAAGGAGACAGCACAAGGCATAATAATAATAAGAATACCAGTTATAATCAAGAAATTAGCGTAGGTAGGAAAGTGTCCATTGGGAGCAGCTGTAATTAACAATTTGCAAAATCTTAAAAAGAAGCACTTTTGCCGCGTTCAGATACCATGGGTTCTACTGTACATTCCAGCAAAGGTCGTGGTCCGAGTTATGGTGTAATTGTTAATATTTTGCTATTTTCCCCGGCCAAGGATTAATGCATGATATTGATCTTTGAACGAGTTAACTAGTCCATGATAAAGAACAGAGAAAGTGTGCCTAACGTGTCTCTCATAGGTAGGGGACAAAATTTGCAGAGTTCATTGAATTTCAAAATCAGTAACCGCGTTCGCCACCACCGAATTGGCTATATTGAGCGTGACGGATTTAATAAGTGTTTAGATAGCAAGAAGATATCAAAATCCTGTGTACTAATATAGCAAACGAACGGCAATAGTTAATTTCATAATAATTTGCATTTTTAAGTAATGTAAATTCAATCCCATCAAGATGTCACAAATCTATTCCCTTGTTTTGCTAGCCTCAGCAGTGGACGGCATTAATTCCGCACGAGAAATAAAACGAGAAAAAGTGTAGCTCATAGTAATTTTGTTTTCCATCTCCCTACGTAAAATTTTTTGCATTGTTGGTATATTTAGAGTAAATCTGTATTCCTGCATTTGCTTCGTTCGTTTTGTGAGAGGAATTCAAGTGCTTTGTGTAATTCAATTAAAAAAAAAATGCACCTCGAGAATCGTGTATTCATCCGCCGAGCCTGCTTCTAGCCGAACTTGTTTTGAATTTGTTTGTGCTAACGGGATTCGCCCGACATTTTGGGACCTTTGTGGACCGCTCCCATGTCCACCATCTTAAAACCTTTGTTGTTTTGTTTGTGTGATTGGGGTAGCGCCCAGTCACTTTTAGCTTCTGCCTCATTGCCACTTCGGGACTACATTGTTGTGCGGAGTAATCCACCTCACAAAGTCTTAGCCAGATAGACTTCGATAGATAGAAACTAGGATAGGGTTCCATACAATAGATAAAAGCAAGATATAATCTAACCAGGGAATGATAGGTCTTAGTTAGGAAATATACAGGTAACAAGTTCCTATACAAATCCACTGGTGTGAGAAATCATAAAGAGAAGAATGTATAATTTTAATCATAACTCCTCAGAGTAAGACGAACATCTTGGGCTACTGGGAAAGTTACAATTGCTAACCCAAGCCCCTAAGAGAGCCCAAGAAGACGTATCTTCAAATAAGAACCCTGCCAGTGTGCACTTATAAAAATTTTACTTAAATTTTCTCAGGCAGCACAAATTGGCTGGCTGAATATCTCTCTCTCACTCTCTCTCTCATATGCTCAAGTAAGCATTCAACGTAACCTCACCGAGTGGACGTGACCCTCTTCATAAGAAAGTTCGGGCCAACACCGGGATAATTAATTTAAATAAACCAAACAACCAGAAACACCTTTGTCCCACAAATAGATGAGGACAAGTTAAGATTAATTACAGTTAGAAACTGTTGGTCATGACTGAGGTCTTTTACCCAGACTTAAGCAGAAGGTAGCCTTTCCCCCTCTGCAGGAGAAGGGGGTTGTAGCACAGCAAGTACTGGGACCAGACACTTATGAGGGCCTCATAAGCAACCACAATTCAATTTTCCTTCCACAGTGCCACCAATCTGAAGCACTGTCATCAACCGAATAGCTTACATCTCTCTCTCTATCTTACCTTCCCTTTCACTCTCACTGATTTGTTATAATTTGCTGGGGTAGAGTGCATTTCCTTAAATATAGCCTAGTTGGACTCAAGTAAAGGGTTCCTAGGAACGCACTGGCACCACAGTGCCACCAAGCAAACCAGAGAAAAACAAACCCAGACCAAAGGAACACAGAAGAAAAGTCCTTCTGGTACCTAACCTACACCAGTACATAAGGATACTAAGTGCCACCAGTGTGACCTTTACATGGCACACCCAACCACAGTGCTAGCTTATTGAAAGGGTGCCACATCACTGAAGGGACACTTCCTTGCTGCCCAAGTACGTCCAGTCGCCCTGGTTAGACGCCCTTCCCCACCAGAACCATGGCAGCAGAGAAATATAAAGCCTTCATGGAGCTGGGGACAGTGGCAGGTCTCACCAGATTGGATCTTGCCACATGGGTCAAGGAGCAGATGGATGACTTGGCCAAGCGAGAAAAGGATGAAAGACTCGAACAGCAGAATTATGAAGCCGAACAGAGGGTGTATGAAGCTGAACAGAGAAGGTATGAAGAAGAACGGAGGGCGTATGAAGCTGAACAGAGGCAGCTAGAAGATGAAAGAGAAGAAAGGAGAAGACAGCATGAGTTAGCTTGCAAGGAGAGCAAGCTAGCTCTCAAAGAAAAGGAACTCGAGCCGGAAAGAACAAGAAGAGAAAATGCCGAAGCTATGGCTAGACAGCAAGCCTCCAGCCCCACACCTGCTGCACCAAATGCTCCAATCTCGAGAATCAATTCCCTTGTCCCCAAGTGGACTGAGGATGAGCCAGAAGCATGGCTGGAGGAAATCGAGGCACTCTTCGATAACTACAGCACCACTGAGACAGCGAGGGCCTTAGTACTAGCCAAGCACATGGAGGAAAAAGCTAAGGCGGCTCTTCGCTCACTGGAGAAGAGCCAGAGAGGCAACATGGTTGAAGTTCGTAGAGTCATCACAAAGGCCTACGAAATAACCCTGGAGAAATGGAGACAGCAGTTCCGAGGTCTTGCCAAGGAAGTCGGCTGGTCCTGGACTGAATGGGCCTGTCACAAGACCCAGTCTGGTACCCGCTGGTTCGACTCCTTGTCTTGCACTATGTTTAAGGACCTCTTCGATCGGACCATGCTGGAAGACCTTTACCAATGCGTGCCTGGGCCCCTTACTGTATATCTAAATGATAAGCAGCCCACCACCCTTATGGAAGCCTGCCGCATGGCCGATTCATGGAAACCTTCAACCAGTCCCACAGCACATCTCAGCATCGCATAGTCATCATCACCATCATCCAGGTGCCATATCCCCAAGGACGTTGGCAATCATGGCTCGCCACTCCTCTCTATTTCTGGCTCTCTGCAGCAGCTGAGCTGCAGATATTCTTCCTCCAGTCATTCTCACCAATCCATCCATATATTTTTGTCTAGGTCTTCCTCTCAGCCTCCTTCCATTGATTTTACCAGTGAGAGAGAGATGTTCTAGTTCTTGTCTTCTCACTATGTGACCCACAAACCTCATTTGTCTACCTTTCACTGAAGCCAAAAGTTCTCTCTCAATGCCTACTCCCTCTAATACCTCCTCATTAGTTTTCCTTTCTGTCCATCCTTCAGCATCCTTCTCCAAAACCACATTTCTGCAGCCTGTAACCTCTCCTTGTCTGCCTTCCTCACAGCCATACAACAATACAGACCAAACAAAACATTTCACAAACCTCCTCCTTAGATTCATAGATATTTTCGAGTTGGTGACTAATTTCTTGATCTTACCAAATGCATCTTTTGCCAAGGATATTCTCTTCCTGATCTCTTTTTTTTCCATTTTCCATCATCCTAAATAATTAAAACTATCGGTTTGTTTAACTGTTTCAGCATTAATTCTTATATCTGTTCTTGGGGGATTTCATCTTTGGTGATAACCATAACTTCTGTTTTCTTAATATTTATTGGCAGACCTCTTTCTCTGCTTGACTGGTATAAAGTAGCCTACTGATTAAAGCTTGAAGTTTATTATGAGAGTCTGCAACAAGTGCTGTATCATCAGCATATCTGACATTATTAATAGTGACTCAGTAAGGACGGGATTTAGTGACACTTGTTGGGTGTTGACCGGTTTATTGGTAGTTCCTTACTGAATGAATGTTCAGAATCTTTGAAGATGTTATTGGCCTGTGCGGGCGGAAAAGTAGCATCTACACACAGACAGAACAAAACAGAGGTAATGTTTCGGGCATCTGTGTTTGTCGGCAGACAAACAGATGGCGATTGTGAGAGAGACAATAAATGTACAGTGTTAAAACATATATCAGTGGAAAGGCCAGGAAATTCTACATATGGCCAATTGCATGAGATTTGAGACAGATTAATGAATACCATGCGGCAGCATAATATATGTGAAATGGCGAGACATTTGGCATCTTCACAAACAGAAACATACATACAGTTTCATACAGAAGATTCGGTGGAACATTATGAGTACATGATTAGAATGCTTGCATGGCAATGCAAGTAGTGGTGATTGTACATAAATCAAGACAACAATGGTTAGGGAGAAACAGACGGAAATATTGTATGGTAGAAGTTGTGTTCCTTCAGAGAAAGAAAACGAGATGCTCTTGTTCTGTCTTGTCCTCTCCAATGGATGACGAACACACGAACACACACGTGTCTTTGGAAGAGATGGTGTCGGTGTGACGGTCTCTTACAATACTCCCCCCCCACCCAAGCAAGGCATCGATGTGGAAATCGTCTTGCTGACAATTGTAATTGGCTTGAAGGGCTTGGGCTTGGGGCAGGTAGGAGGATGAAGGGCAGCGCCGGCCGGCAGGAACTTGAGGAGGACGGTGGCAGGTTGAAGGGTGATGTCGGATGATCCTTCAGTAGCCAGCTGGAGGGGGACGGCTGAAGGATGACGGCAGCTGATCCTTCGGTAACCGGCTTGAGGGCTGAAGGATGACGGCGGCTGATCCTTCTGTAGCCAGCTCGAGGGGGGCAGCAGCAGGCTGAAGGATGACGTCGGCTTGTCCTTCGTTGGTCCGCTCGTCCAGTACGAGTTTGGGGGCGGCTTCAGGTTTCCTGGAGGAGGCGTCCAGGGCTAGTAGCGTCTACACACAGACAGAACAAAACAGAGGTAATGTTTTGGGCATCTGTGTTTGTCGGCAGACAAACAGATGGTGATTGTGAGAGAGACAATAAACATACAGTGATAAAACATATGAAACGGTGGTAAGACAGGCATAGCAACCGCCTTGCCGGTGAGAAAAGATGCTGATTAGGTTAACCGGATGTCAGCATTGTCCGAAGGCATGGATCGGGAGACTGAACATGCCATGTTGTGAATGCTTAGGTGTGTTTCTTTTCCTCAAACTCAGCAGTGTCCATCCTCTCAAAACGCCCTTAGTTACAGCACTAATGTGGCATGATTGGAAAATCAACAAAGAAACTTCTAGAAGCTTTATCCGGTTAAAATTCCAGATATCGCGGGGTAAGGTATGTTCGTGTGTCCTATCCTGAGGCGTGGTCCCAAGCAGAGATGGGGCGATATAGGGAAATCGTAGGGCATTTGAAGACCAGCCAAGACCCTGTATACAGGTATCGAGAGTTAGAAACCTGTGTGTGCGTGTGTGCGAAGACATTTGATTCTGAACTGTTTATCAAAACTGCTGGAGGTAAGAAGCACATCTGATTCCTAAGTTATAAACTGACTATTCCTTATATGTCTTGTGATTTTGGACAGTGAAGGAGGAATTCCCATCGGTATTTTGAGCTTATATATCTGCTTATTCCATTATTATATATCTCTATATTTTATTTTGGGCTTTGAGTAACATGGGAGGAATTCCCATTGCTTTCCTTGTATTTTTATGTTGTAGAAACTAATGAGAGAAATTCTTCAGGTCCTCAGATGTTTCGACATGTATAGAGGTCAAGAATGTACTCAGAATATATAACTGACTTTGACTTGAATTTTGACCCGAGTGTATCACAGAATAGTGACTTGGATTCTTAAGTTAGGGAATCTTTCCTTTGATAGTAATTTGTTATTGTCTTAACTAAGTATTACCTAAAAGTCTTTCTTTTGCCAGCTCAGTATGTTAAGCTTGTTTCCCTTTAGTGAATAAATTATTTTGGGTACCGCATGTTTTGTTGAGACCTGAGAGAGAGAGAGAGAGAGAGAGAGAGAGAGAGAGAGAGAGAGAGAGAGAGAGAGAGAGCGTATATCGAGGAAGAAGCTAGCTGAATGGGCTGTCTCGTCACCCAGCCTACCAACCTTGGAAAAAACGTAGAGCTGACAGGTAAGACAACGGGAACTTAGAAGTTTTTCATAGGTAATACATATATCAGTGGAAGGGCCAGGAAATTCTACATATGGCCAATTGCATGAGATTCGAGACAGATTAATGAATACAATGCAGTAGCATAATATATGTGAAATGGCGAGACATTTGGTGTCTTCACAAACAGAAACATACATAGTGTGATACAGAAGATTCTGTGGAACATTATGAGTACATGATTAGAATGCTTGCATGGCAATGCAAGTAGTGGTGATTGTACATAAATTGAGACAACAATGGTTAGGGAGAAACAGATGGAAATATTGTATGGTAGAAGTTGCATTCCTTCAGAGAAAGAAAACGAGATGCACTTGTCCTGTCTTGTCCCCTCCGATGGATGACGAACACACGAAAACACACATGTGTTTGGAAGAGTCTGCATTGCTGCGGCGGTCTCTTACAATTCCTCCAACCGCATAGTACTGCTCAACTCGCCCGAAGAATGGACTGCTGAGCAAGCCTACATGCACCCACTGTAAGAGGGTGGGGCACAATGAAGCTGATTGACGATACAAACTAGGCACTAACAAGCAGCCTCCTACTACCAGCCAGAACTCCTCTCCCTCTTCATCCACTCAACCCTCTCCACAAACAGCTACTGCAGGCCACCGAGCCCCTACAAGAGGCCAGTGCAAATCCTGTGGTGATGCCGGCCACTGCAGTGCTGGACATCTGGCCTGTCCACATCATGTCCCCACCACCAAGTTCGTCAACCTCATTAGCACCTCATTCTCTGCAGCCGGGCTGCAAAAGATCCTTTATCCCGAGAGACTGGAGACCCAGTTCATCTCGGTGGCCCCTCTTAAGAGCTCTAGCCTGCCCGTGACCCTTCTGGTTATGGTAGACATGACAGCCAACATTAGTTTAATCTCTAGGGCCCAAGTGCCAGCCAATGCCGTGGTTCACAAGAAAACCCGGTGGGAGATGAAGAGGATAGAGGGCCACACCATTACCATTCCCATGGTCAAGCACCAGGTCACGACACCTTGGGGCACGCTACCCCACCGCCTTGGCGTGGTGGGCGGAATTCGGCCTGAAGTGGACTTCCTGTTGGGTTGGAACCTTCTCTGGGGAAGCCCTTCAACAACGCCACTTCGCAGCCACGCTACCTCCTCCACGGAGGCCCAGACTGTAGGAGAACCTGATCAAGACAGGCCACTCCACAAATTGGGAGGGCTGCACAGTAAACAATGCCCAGCGGACGCCTCCGAGCAAGACTCTCCGAGAGGCTCTGATCTCCAGCTGGGGCAGGAATCTCTGCCACAGCCAAATTCAAGCCATCCGCAAGGAATTGCACCTCTGGACCCCTTGTCAGGCATGCCTGACCCTCAACCGCTGCCAGTGCCACTTGCAAGCCCTGAGCAGTGCCACTCTCCATCCAGCATGGATGTTGAGCCATCAATTAAGAAGGACTGAGTGCCTGGCCCAAATCATGAGGTGGATCCTCCTCTGGGAGATTCCGGATTCCCCGCGGCACTAATCATAGCAACTGGAGAGCCTCCAGCACCCAACACTTCTTCACCAAATCTGTCCCCAGAGGATGAACCCCTGGAAGATCAAACTGTTACACCTTCTCTGGGAGACCAGGAACTGGCCTCCTCGGACACAGAGGTCGAGATCACTCTTGCTCCGGTTGTCGCAGCAGTCGGAGTAGGGAGCCCTCCTGTAGCTTCTGAAGTTACCCCCTGACTTCACACCCGCTGGCCCTTCTGGCCTTTCCCCAGAGTCGGTGCCCTCATCATCTCGTTGGTCTGACACAGATAGGCCTTGGAGGAACCCGAAGAAGAAGAAGAAGGGGCAGAAGAGAGCCCAGTAGTTGTAGAGCCATGAGCTCATCCTGGCACTAGTGCCCTCTTGGCACAGTGCCCTACCATCTTAGAGTGATCCTGGCCCCTTGCCCAGAGGAGGTAGCCAGCGTGATCTCTTTCTCATATATAGCCTAGACCAGATTAAGTATTGTACATCAGAGTGGTAACCTTATCCCTTCCACTTTCCATCGAGCTGCAGTAATCACGTAAGTAGTGTAACTAAAATCAGACAATCTTAACTATGGTGAAAAGAGCCACTACGCTCATGGCACGCATGGCCTAAGACCTCATTGAGGCAAGCACTTATCATATGAGGCAAACCTCATGTATTAACCAGTAATTACTAACTGTACTGAAAACAAAAACCTTGTAATTTAGTTAGTACATTATCCCTTACGTTGGTGCTACGGTCGTGTTAGGATAGGTTAGGGTAGGGAATACCATAGAATGTACCATTAGGCTAGGTCTAAAACATCACGATTATAGGAGGTAGCACGTAATAACCGTAAGCACCTTTAAGTACAGTTAGGATTCTGTAATATAAGTGATCAAAGCTCATATCCTATCTAGAGTTAGGTAGAACCATAGCTAGTTAGACTGCACAGGACAAATCTGCTCAGGGGAAAAGAGTAACGTAATAGAGGCGAACAGTTTGCTTAGTACAGACCTTCACACCTGAAAGGGAGTGAAGGCCCACTTAAGGGGGGGAGCTTTTATAAATATTCTGCTGTTCACCCTCTATGCATTTTATTGTAGGAAAAAATACGCTAACAAAGACAAGAAGGCATCTTCATATATGCAGGGCTAGGCTGGGTATTTCAAAAAAATAATGTCTTTAGCAGGAATAGTTAGCATTAGGGGCCTAAACTCATAGGGAGGGTTTCACCAAGTAACCTCTACTGAAGGTGGTCTCAAAGCTTCCTTTTCCCTGTTCTATGTTCGGCGATGTTTTGACAAATTTTCAGACTGCCCCGAGGCATAAAGACATATTGACGCTCCCAGCTGTCCTGTTTTGACTGAAAGAGGTCAGAGAGAGATTCGAGAGCGTGTGAGACACACGCGTTGTGTGTAAGTAACTTCTTTGTACTTACTATTCATTGGTGTGAGTGAGAGACATGGTCATTTTCAAGACTCCTGATTGTCCGTTGTATGTGCAATAACCAACGTCCATGGTAAGTTTGAAATTTGCCAAATTTTCATCAACTTGCTAGTATCTCTTTCTGTATTTCCAGTTCCTTTGTTTTCCCTCTTTGCCACCATCTACGATAATAGGATATAAACAATTTACTTTTATGAAGTCTAATGTAAGAATAATTAATATTGCTTAGTGACACTCAACTATTCCCGTGCAGTAATTAGGAATTGGGGAACTTTAAGTAAATAATTTTCAGCATTCAGGCAGCCTTGTGTCTCGATCCCATTGTTTGGAAGAGAAATAGCCTTTACCAGTACTAAATTGTGTATGATATATAGTAGTACTGACATTTGTTGTGTTAAAACTTTACGTGAAGCAAAGGGAAAATTTACTGTGTCCGACGTGGGTGATAGTTTGTAAGGACGGGATTGAGTGACATACTGGCCGGATGTTGACTGGTTTATTGGTGGTTCCTTACTGAATAAATGTACAGAATCTTCGACGTTGTTATTGGCTGGTGTGAGCCGCAAAGTAGTATCTACACACATACAGGGCAAAACAGAGGTAATGTTTTGGACATCTGTGTTTGTTGGCAGACAAACAGATGGCGATTGTGAGAGACATAATAAATGTACAATGGAAAGACCAGGAAATTTCACATGTGGCCAATTGCATGAGATTCGAGACAGATTAATGAATACAATGCAGTAGCATAATATATGTGAAATGGTGAGACGTTTGGCGTCTTCACAAACAGAAACATACATACAGTTTGATACAGAAGATTCAGTGGAACATTATGAGTACATGATTAGAATGCTTGCATGGCAATGCAAGTAGTGGTGATTGTACATAAATTGAGACAACAATGGTTAGGGAGAAACAGACGGAAATATTGTTATGGTAGAAGTTGCGTTCCTTGAGAGAGAGAAAATGGGATGCTCTTGTTTTGTCTTGTCCCCTTCGATGGATGATGAACACACGTGTGCTCGAAAGAGACCGCAATCACCGCGGTGCGTCTCTTACAATACTCCCCCCACAAGCAAGGCGTTGATGTGGAAATTGTTTTGCTGACAATTGGAATGGGCGCAAAGGGCTTGGGCTTGGGGGGGTAGGAGGTTGAAGGGCAGTGCCGGCTGACAGGAACTCGAGGAGGACGGCAGCGGGTTGAAGGATGACGTCGGATGATCCTTTGGTAGCCAGCTCAAGGGGGATGGCAGTAGGCTGAAGGATGACGGCAGCTGATCCTTCGGTAGAAAGCTCAAGGGGACGGCAGCAGGCTGAAGGATGATGTCGGCTGGTCCTTTGTTGGTCAGCTCGTCAGGTATGAGTTTGGGGGTGGCGTCAGGCTTCCTGGAGGAGGCGTCCAGGGCTCCGGTGGTGGGGTGGGTCATCTCGGAGGGTCAGACATCTATTGAAGACTCGGGAACAGTGGGGAGTGGGGAGGCGGTGAAGGGTTCGTTGGCACGTGGGTCGTCATCTTGGGTCGGACGTCCACCATCGGCTCCTTCGGGTCACTCCAGGGTCACCAGTGTAAGGACGGGATTGAGTGACATACTGGCTGGGTGTTGACTGGTTTATTGGTGGTTCCTTGCTGAATAAATGTACAGAATCTTCGAAGTTGTTATTGTCTGGTGCGAGCCGCAAAGTAGTATCTACGCACAGACAGGGCAAAACAGAGGTAATGTTTCGGACATCTGTGTTTGTCGGCAGACAAACAGGTGGCGATTGTGAGAGACATAATAAACGTACATTGATAAAGCATATATCAATGGAAAGGCCAGGAAATTCCACATGTGGCCAATTGCATGAGATTTGAGACAGATTAATGAATACAATGCATTAGCATAATACATGTGAAATGGTGAGATGTTTTGTGTCTTCACAAACAGAAACATACATACAGTTTGATACAGAAGATTCAGTGGAACATTTTGAGTACATGATTAGAATGCTTTCATGGCAATGCAAGTAGTGGTGATTGTACATAAATCGAGACAAAAATGGTTAGGGAGAAACAGGCGGAAATATTGTATGGTAGAAGTTGCGTTCCTTGAGAGAGAGAAAACGGGATGCTTTTGTTTTGTCTTGTTCCCCCCGATAGATGATGAACACGTGTGCTCGAAAAAGACCATGATCAGTGCAATGCGCCTCTTACAAGCTCATGCAATTTCCTTGCTAACTACACATTCTTTCTTTGTTGGGACCAATTGGGAAGTAAGGGGGTTTAATGTAATTCATGTGTTGCAGGGTAACCTTTTATCCCTTGTATTGTGGTTCCCTGACTGGCAGCCTTATTCCATTAAGTAATTGTCTGTCTTTGAGGTTAACTTTTAGCTTTAAATGACAGGTTACATGTGTCCTTGGCAACTCAGGGCCTCATAAATTACTTTAATTAATTAATAAACTCATCAGCCAAGCCCCCACAAGTAACAAACACACACACACACACACATATATATATATATATATATATATATATATATATATATATATATATATATATATATATCACATAAAAGTAAATGTTTGTGTTTGTTTGGACACTACAGAAATCTGAACCGCTTGACAGACCCAGACAAAATTTTGCACACGGCCTCTACGTCATCCCAGAAAGGTTTATAACTCAAAATCAAACCCCTACCCTGTGACAGACATCCAAACACAGACAAAACAAATAAAATTTTCGCTTTTATACCCCTAACAGATTCAAACATTCCTTTCGAAATGCTACGTAACGTGGTTTGCGATCTATCTCAGAAGCGTGGAAACCCGCAACTCTCTCC
This sequence comes from Macrobrachium rosenbergii, assembly GCF_040412425.1. Classification (NCBI taxonomy): domain Eukaryota; kingdom Metazoa; phylum Arthropoda; class Malacostraca; order Decapoda; family Palaemonidae; genus Macrobrachium; species Macrobrachium rosenbergii. The sequence goes on from NC_089761.1 coordinate 1,593,343, forward strand.
CTCTCTCTCGTACTCAGCATTCAATCCGCGCATCTCTCTCTCTCTCTCTAACATTATCCTCAAAATGGATACTCTAAGGAAACACAATCTTTCCTAAATAAATAGATTTATTATCAAACAAACCCAACAAGTAATGAATTAACAAAGAAAAGATTAAAATGCATAATAAATGAATTATCAAGTCAAAATAGTCTAATTCAAGATTTAATCTTACTCTGGCTAAAAAGCCTTTACACTCAAAACTCCCACACACTCCATCTTAGACATTATACGTCTAGTCTTAAAGTCAACCACATTGAAAGTAACCACTAACTGCAAAGATTGCAGTGTCCTTTCTCTATCACCACAGCAATCCCACAGACATCTGTTGAAAATCAAACAAATAGTAATCTCCCACAGATACACAAGTGTAAGACATAATAATGAAAGTCTAAAATGCATGGTTAATCAATGTCAAATCAGAACACAATAAAATTCATAAGTGTATTTGATATGGTAAATATGGTAATTTCACAGTCCACACAGAAAAAGAGAAGTCTGGATTTACCTTAACTGCCGGTTTCTAAGAGATTGAAACGCACAAAGCCACGTCTGGACGATATCGCTCTCGCTAAGTTAATAATCAACCAGACCTAACTTTTGGGCACAATTAGACACAATCTCCATTTTTCTAACGCATGAACTTACGTACTTGCATACCAACTCGGTCGGTTGCCTCACATATCAGCGACAATATTGTGTGTTCATCGAGCCAAAACAGCTGAAGCAATCGAACTATCTGCTGACTGCAATGATTTTGCAACTGTGCGATCGTCCTAGTTCCACCTTATAGCTTCTCTTTGTTTCATCACACTATGACTGAATATACACAGTAATTCTAAAATCAAACACATTACCCCATATAGTGCTCGGCCACCCCATAAGAGCGTCTATCAGGTTAACTGAGCTGCCAGAATCAATGAAGATAGAAATTTCAATGCCATTAGAAAAACCATGTACAATCGGCCTATGTTCTGGTGACTCTAAACAGAAAACGGAGCCCTGCGCAACTAGCGAGGAATGGGAAGTCACCAACTTGATAGAGATGGATATTGCATGGTCACCATTTCACTTAATTAACTCACAATCGCCACTATTCACACTTATCTGGGTGTTTTCTTAACCCCAAACTACTCTACATATCACCCAGACCTATTTTCACAATTCACCACTCCCGAATACTTAAATAGAAAAAAAAAATTCACCGTATCAATGTGTAATTCTGAGACGCAGTTATCCCATCGCTTAAGATCTCGACACTAATCATAAATGCATTTGCTCCCAGCCCGCATCTATCAGCGAGTGCCCTCAGGCGTAGAGTTATCAATTAGCCTATTTAATTCCTATCCCTCTTTCGCTATCTTAACCCCAAACATCGCTGCTGTCATTTAAACTTTTAACCGCTGCCACCAATACAAACCAACACTGCTGCCACCAATTAAACTTTCGCACACCGCTGCCACCAATAAACATGGTGCTGTCTACCTTTTCTTCAATAACGTAATGGGAGTCACCAATAGCTTGGGCAGAAAATTGCCATCTTTTCTGTTGGTGACATCATTAAACTCCTCCCACTGCAAACCCTACAATCAATTTAGTACATCCAAGAAACTAAACGAATATGTTTGACTGTATTAGAATTACTTTCATTCGATCAACACTGAACACCTATATCGAAAAACAAAGTGAGTGCAGATGGGATGGAGGTTTCGAGAATGACACGAACAATGGTTTTGAGTTTTCCATTTTCTGTTAGACCGGTAGCCTCTGGTGGGGGTAAGGTTTGTAGGGGATCTGGTTGGTAGGGGAGACCAGTGTCAAAAGGATGAGGAACAGTTCTAGAAAATATCTCAAGTATACGTAATGCAACCACGAGGAATTTGAGAACTTTCAGGAAGAATGAAGCGAGTAATAACAAAAGGGTAAACATAGAATTGAGGAGGAGAAAATGAAGGGAATGGGAGAAAGAAAATCATTGTTTAGTGATGATGTTTTCCTGGTACACTTTATTGAACACTTTGTAATGGGTGCGGTAACCTTTTGCTAAGTAATTTTTACATTGCAAAGATGCATCACATTTATTAACATGTCAAAATCTCAAAAATCTCATGTAAATATTCATATGTAGAATTTCCTGGCCTTTCCGCCGATATATAGCTTATCATTGTATGTATGTTATGTCTCTTAAAATTGCCATTTGTTTGACTGTCAACAAATGCAAATTGCTCAGAGTGCAGGTCACAGCAATCGGAGGTCAGGCACTACGTTTCCGTCCACACTCTGTCATGTATACCTGAGCCCAGGTGAATAAATCAGTTAATACCCAGTTCGACCTTTTTGTCCTCACAACTGGTGACCCGAGGAGTGACGGTAAACACAGTGGTTTTGGTTTTACCATTAACGGACTCACTACGGCTGCTTTACCTTCAGAGAGCCTTTAACGGAACCACCTGGCAACAAAAGTCTAGACCTCTGAAATCTCCTTCCTCGGAGGACACCCACTCCACTAACGGACTACTTATGGTGTACCCTCCAGGTAAGTTCTGGCGTGCTCGAATGGTTTGGCCCCGCTATTTACGATCCACGTCGACCGTACTCAGAAGTCATTAACGGAACCACACAGCGTATAGTTTTGACTTCTGATGAGCCCCAAACACTATTAATGGACTAAACAAGGCGGGTATTTCGCGTTGTGGTGCGAGGAAAAAATGTCAGACACTGTAGTAAAAGTCATTCTGAGGACGCACAGATCTTCTGCATCCCCCTCTTGCCTTCAAAGGCAGCAATAAGCCAGGTGATAAAACTCCCTCCATTCTCGTGACAAAACACCACATCCCGATTTCTGCGGGCAGATGTCCATTTCCAAGTGGCGAAAATTACAGACGAGGAGACCAAGGCAGATGTAACCATGACAACGCTACCGGAGGAGGTCTTCAACAAAATCACCCCATGGTTGGACTTGCAGCTGGGCAAAGTCAAGTACAGAGACCTGTGAGATAAGCTCATCGACAAATACTCCATGCCTGTCCCAGAGAGAGCCCAACACGCCCTCGACCTGATGACCCAGCCCCTGGGGGACACATCACCCAGGGACACCTGGGATGAACTACGAGGTTTCCTGATACTGCCGGTCGAGCGATGTGGATGGCCGGAGGAAGGAGATCAGCTTGTAGCGAGAAATATTCCTGCAGCACCTTCCGCAGGAGGTGAGGGGGCAAATCATGGATGAGGACGCCCTTTCAATGGACAAATTGGTGAACGTCGCACACAAACTCCTTGAGGCCACCAAGGCCTCCAAACATGCCGCAACATCCGCAGCCTGTAACCTGGTAACAGAAGAAGCCAAGGCAGAGGACACGAACATGGTTTACAGGAAGAAGGCGCCGCTGCAGCAGCAGAGGACGTGGACAAACCCAGCCTGGTGTTACTTTCATTGGAGGTTCGGAAGCACCGCCAGAAATGGAAGAGCCCCCTGTTCTCTCACAAAAAATGAGAAAGGCGGCCACTAATAACAGCAGTGGCCACAAACCTTAAAGACTCCCGACCAGTAGGATTCTTCATCCACAACGCCATATTGAAAAGACGGATGCTGGTAGACACCGGGGCTATGCAATCTGTGTTTCAGCCATTGTGGGAGGACCGCGACCACACATCCAGCACCGCAACTGCACTGGTGGCCGCAAATGGAAGCCCCATTTGCTGCTATGGAACTTTGACCCTCAGAATATCCATCCTGGGCCGTAAATATGATTGGCCCTTCGTCATCACTGACGTCAAGTTTCCTCTCCTAGGTGCCGATTTCCTCACACACCACAGACTTCTGGTAAACGTCAGCCAAAAACGACTGCTGGATACCTGAACCTGCCGCCCCCGACCACTCTCCACCGGGCCGGGAATGCCCGCTGTCTGCTCCATCTCTTCAAACAGATACAGTGCCCTCCTCCACGAGTTCCCAGATGTCTTCAAGCCAGAGCTGCGTCATTCACGGGAGCCCAGGCCAAGCATATTACCATGACAGGCCCACCAACACACGTCAAATTCCGGCGCTTGCCACCCAAAAAACTTCAAGATGCTAAACGAGCTTTCGCTGAGATGGAACGGATGGGAATCTACAGGAAGGCATCAAGTCCGTGGGCGTACCCCCTCCACATGGTAAGGAAACCAGATGGCTCTTAGAGGCCCTGCGCGGACTATCGTCGGCTGAACCTAATAACGACACCAGACCACTATCCCTTGCCAAACATGCAGGACCTAACAGGAGCCCTGTATGGGGCCAAAATATTTACAAAAATGGATTTGCTCAAGTCTTATTTTCAGGTACCAGTGCACCCGGATGACGTTCCAAAGACAGCCATCATCACGCTGTTCAGGACATATTCCTTCTCCTACCCCACCTTTGGCCTCAGGAACGCCGGGGCCACATTCCAACGCCTTATGGACACCATCTTGGGGGACCTACCTTTCTGCTTTTGCTACGTAGACAACATCCTGATCTTCTCCAGGTCGCCGGTGGAACATCTGCGCCACGTCCGGGCTGTGCTGAAGCGCCTGCAGGAGAACTGTTTGGTTGTCAGGTTTGACAAGTGTACCTTCGGAATGGAACAGGTAGACTTCCTGGGCCACGAAATCTCTCCGGCAGGTGTCTGCCCTATGGCTTCCAAAATGGACGCAGTAAAGAAGTTTCCAACACCAAAATCCATCAAGTCCCTGCAGGAGTTCCTCTGCATGGTCAATACTACCGTTGCTTCACACCAGACATCGCCCGCATCATGTATCCCCTAACTGGAATACTGAAGGGGGAAGCTGAAAGCTCTTGTGTGGGCAGCTCCACAGCAGCAGGCGTTTGAACAGATGAGGGCAGCTCTTGCCAGAGCCACCACCTTAACACCCCCCTGAGACTTACCACCGACGCCAGCAACATCGCTTGCAGAGCAGTGCTGGAGCAGGTAGTAGGCGGTTCCTTCCGCCCTCTGGCCTTCTTCAGCCACAAGTTAAAACTACCTGAGACCTGCTACAGTGCATTCGACAGGGAGCTGCTGGCAATCTACCAAGCTGTGCAGCACTTCAAGTACCTCTTGGACAGCAGCCCTTTCACCATTCTGACAGACCACAAGCCGCTGGTGCATGCATTCATGAGGGTGGAAGACGCATGGTCAGTGAGACAGCAGTGACACCTGGCCACTATCTCCAAGTTCGGCTGCACCATTAGCTACGTCCATGGCAAGAAACCCAGTGGCTGATGCCCTATCAAGAGTCGAGATAAATTCATCCACCTGGGCATAGACTACGAGGACCTGGGGAAGGAAAAAGCCGTGGACCCGGAAACAGCAGCCTACCGCACGGTACTCACTGCACTGAGATGGGAAGATGTGCCAATAGGTGGGTCCAGTTCAACACTTCTCTGTGACACCAACACTGGTCGCCCGCGGCCCTTGATACCCGTGTTGAGGAGAAAGCAGACGTTCGACATCATCCACGGGCTGTCCCATCCATCAGGATGAACAACAGCGTGCCTGATGAAAGAAAAGTCCGTGTGGCATGGGATCAGGAAGGGTGTTTGAGAGTGTGCAAAGAACTGCATACCATGCCAGATGAGTAAAATCACCCGACACATGGAATCAGGCATCGGAGATTTCCCTCAACCACGTCGGCATTTCGGGCACATCCATGTAGACGTTGTAGGGCCTCTGCCACAATCAGGGGGCGTCAGATACCTCCTGATGGTCATAGACCATTCCATAAGATGGCCAGACGCAACCCCAATGACAGAAGCATTAACAAGTGGGTGTGCAGAAGCCCTCCTGTCAAGTTGGATAAGCCTTTTTGGTGTGCCAGACAACATAAGTACAGACAGAGGCCCGGCATTCTTATCAGAGCTCTGGGTCTCCCTGGAACGCCTGATGGGGACAACTCTCCACAGTATGACAGCATATATCCCTGCATCCAACGGCATGGTGGAAAGGACCCACCATTCATTAAAGGCAGCGCTGATGGCACGTTGCACCGACTACAGTTGGAAGGCGCAGCTCCCCTGGGTCCTGCTGGGTCTTCACGCCGTACCAAGGGCAAACGGTGATGAATCTCCCGCAGAGAAAGTCTATGGCGAAACATTGGTCGTACTGGGAGAGTTCTTCCCCATGGAGCCGGACGTCGCAGATACACCCCTTCCAAGGCTAAGGGAAATAGCAAAGAGGTTCGTGCCCTGCTGAAAGACTTTTGAGGACAGGACCCATGTCTACAGCCCAAAAAGCTTGGATTCCTGCACGCACATCTTCATCAGGATCGACGCCCACCGCCCACCCTTGACCAGACCATACAGAGGCCCATACCTTGTTGTCATTAAGGCATCCAAGGCCTACCTCGTCAACATCCACGAGCAGGAAGACTGTTTCTGTCGACAGGCTAAAGCCAGCCTTCCTGATGGACAGCGGAACTTGGAAGGAAACCGGCAGGCGTCCCAGAATTCCTCCACAAAACAAGGCCTCGGATGAACCCATCGGCGTCCCGAAACGTGGTCGAGGACGTCCCAAGGGCCATACTAAGGAAGTCATCTGCTCGGCAGAACTCCCGGGTGATTCAGCAGTCGAAGCCGCCCCGTCCGCAGGTATCAAGAACTCGGGGGCCGGATCCTGCTCCCAAAGAAGTTCCTTGATTGATTTTCAAGAAGTCTTCCAATCATTATTTCATAATAACTGTCTTGGGCAGGGGGAGTACTTGTAAAGATGTCAGATGTCTCTTCATTTCGCATCAATCACGTTCATGCATCACACTTATTAACATGTCAAGAATCTCATGTAAATATTCATATGTAGAATTTCCTGGCCTTTCCGCCGATATATATTTTATCATTGTATGTATGTTACGTCTCTTAAAATTGCCATTCGTTTGATTGTCAACAAACACAAATTCCTCGGAGTGCGGGTACGGAAACTGGAGGTCGGGCACTACGTTTCCATCCGCACTCTGTCATGTATACCTGAGCCCAGGTGAATAAATCAGTTAATACCCAGTTCGACCTTTTTGTCCTCACAACTTGTTTATTGAACGTAATGCGGTGAATTCTCAGAAACACAAACAGAAAAAACACAAATACTTATATGATCACACACTGTCAAAATAAGTCCAACAGTGCTTCAGATAAAAATACAGTGTTAATTTTCCTTTCGTAATCCTTTAATAGGAGATCCGCACATTAGTAAGTTATAGCAAAGATATCCATGAAACAGGTAGAATTTTCATGGGACAACAATAAACTTAGGCTTTTTTTTAGTTATTCATTATTTCTAATATTCTCAGAAGTTGCTTACATATATTGTATATATATATATATATATATATATATATATATATATATATATATATATATATATATATATATATATATATATATATATACATATAAGAGTGAACGCTATTTTGACATGAAGGTAGGGCAAAAAAAGCGAAGACGACGTCAATATTAAGTTCTTTTTGTAGTGATTTTGCTTAGGCTTTGGCATAATGTAAAGACGGAAGTCCAGTTAAATACAATAGATATGAGAGGAGAAAGTATAACTTGATAACTTTAATAAAAGGAAGAGAAGAGGAAATATTCACTGGACGATAATTATTACGCATCTACAGTACCAGCACAATTACATGGCAGCAACCGATAAGTTTAAAAATCAGTTCGAAAGGAGGTGAAAAAATTTCCAAGGAACATTAACATTGTTTTCGTGCTTCACGAAGCGCCAAGCTCAAGGATACATAAATGCCACTCAGTGAGACCCAAGTGCCTGCAAGGCAAAACATTTTACTTGGTCAGTTGTGCTACTGCTCTTCGTCAGTCGCATTAGCACGTCAGATGAACGGATACGGAATGTTCATAACACATATCTCATAATAATGATTCTGTTCGCTCAGTGAACAAGAAGGGCGCGCTAAGACCTAGGAACCTTGAAACTGAAAAATGACACATGGAATACTACAACAGAGTGCCAATGATGAAAGGCTACCAGCTATATTAATGGTAGATGAATCCGTGTGGTCGTAACAACCGACATAGGCAATTCTCCAAGATTCTTTTTAATCCCTTGGCAAATAGACTCGTATTGACTGTAGATGCTCAAAGTAAAGGCTTTAATACATGACTGCTGGTGGTGGAAGAGCCTGTTGGTTTACTTGAAATACTTTCCTTTAAAGGTTATTACAACTGGGTTCGGTCAGAAGTCTTGGTAAGCTGTTTACCTGCAAGTTGCATTAACACACTTTACCATTCAGTTGTTAGATTACTTTGATAATATAGCAACATAAATATGATTAAAGGAGGAAGGGTAAGATGACTGAAGCAACGAGGAATAAGTCATCTATTTTATCATTATCAGGCTGCGACAAGAAATGAAAAGGCTGTTCAAGATTGTATCTGCCATAGATATTTTGCTTTCTAGTAGGTGATCAAAAGCTGCCCTAATTTTTCAGTCCAACGGAGAAGTTATTCTACCTAATATTCGAAAAAAAAGTGCGAGAGGTCCTGATAAATAGATTAAATCATCTGAAAATGCATTTTTGAGATGATTTCATATTTACAGTTTCATGACACGTAGCCTATATAATCTTGGAAAATCCCTGGGTGTAATATTAAAGTCTTGAACCTTCTATACCATTTCAAAGTATAATAAACTTAAAGAATATATTCAGTGACCTCTGCATGGTGCCAGTGAAAAACTGCGTTCATTGATCAGTAGAAACTAAAAGTACTGATTATTTGAAAGGACCATTGGAATCTTTAAACAAAAAGCACAGCTTATGTGAGTACAGTCAGTGTCATCAAAAAGGCCCGAGTAGCAAGACAGAAATTCCTGCATAGAAAAGGAAAAGTCACACACTTATTGGGAACCCAGCCTACAGTATACTGTAGTGCTGCAGTGTTCTACTTCTAACATGGGAGAGCAAGCTTTTTCGTATTTCACGATTATAAGGCAGACTAAAGGTCTCCATTCAGTATGTTTATCAGTGTTTCGACCCCGAAATAAGAATTTATGTACTAAAAGCTTACCACATATTTTGTACAGAGAAGCAGCTTTCATTATATAAATTAGCTTCAAATAAACATGGCTTTGACTTCATTTGTGTTGTTCATATGTCATTTTGCCTTGAGTTGTCTCATGACTTTTCAAAAGTGTCAATAAAAGATTGAGCTACTGTCGTCATTACCACCTTGATCGTTTTGTTGTCGAGTGTTATGTATGAAGTCTGTTATTCATGTTTGATCTTTATTCTTGGGCTTAATTTTTCGTTGTGAGTTTTCAGGAGAAAGCAGTTTGATTTCAGGTTTTGCTTTGAGCTGGCAACAAACTTGAGAAAACATAAGCTATTTTAGCTCAAACCAGTGATGAGAATAAATGTTGTTTACCTTATGAATTTACCTTCTGAGAGAGAAAGAAAGAGGGAAGTAATAATGAAATATAGTTCATATGCACAGGTTCCCAGAAATACGAAAACTGTTTCAAGGGCTCACAAAGGCCAAAAGATTGAGAAACGCTGACTTATGTCCCTTCAGGAAAACCAGATGGAAGAAGAACAAAAGGCATAAGTTATCACGCTATGGAAATATATACTTCTCTTATGGAAATATCCGAAGCATCACATGAGTTGGTATCTAAAGGTGAAGAAGCCTTTGGTTAATCGGCTGCAATATCAAGAATTCGGTGTTTATGTTGTCCTTCGAAACAGTCTTCGTATAGCCTACAGTAAATTTCCCAAGCACAGAATTAGAGTGACAAGGAATCGACAAAATAAACAACTCATCAATTTTTGTTTGGAATTCCACAGAGACACGACTGTATATGGACACTTCAAGCTAATGAGCTTGCAAATGACTCTGGTACAACTCAAAAATTCTCTGTAGAAAGATTAAGAAGCTACCACTTAACTTTTGAATTTGCAAATGTTCTACATTTATGCTTCGAAGAATTTAGAATTTGATGATTTGATAAGATAATTTTACGCAGAAATAGTTTACATCTCTCTTAGTCTTTCATACAGTTCAGTTAACTGATATTCAAAAGAAAAGTGAACACATCACACCTAATGACTGCGCTTACAAAACCAAACTGATCATGCCGCCATCGAGACAAAATTGGTCAGTGCTAGATGGTTGTCAAGGAAAGAGAGGCTGTGGCACGCTGGGTTTCATCATGCTACTACGTTTTATGTTTCAGTGAAAGACAGCATCTTGCTGCCTAAACTGATCTACTGTTCAGATGATTGCTTTAGCAAAACAAGCATCTCCACATCAGGAGAAATAAAATGTCCGTAATATATAATTTGAGCCAGAAAGTAATGTAAGATATTGTAATACTGAATACGTTTAAGGTATATTGCAATTTTTTCTTGAAATAAAACGAGGCCATCAGTTCAGCTACTGAACCACTATTAAGAAATTATTAAGAAATAATAATGGGCGGGCAACAATGCATGTAAAGAGTATTTCAGCCTATGCTATTTTCATTATGATTAGACCTATGTTGATGGGAAGTGTATGGTACTTTAAGTTACATATTTACTCTTTCACTTTCACTAAAAGCACCCCCCTCCTTTTTTTTCTGGACGGGTCTAGCACCATCATACTGTACTGGTGGTTAAAAGGGTCGGTAGGCAAAACATTTAAAGATGGAGCATGGACGGACTGCTCTTACAGAAAAATCTGAGGTGAGGGAATCAGCCGCAGGCAGAGTTCATCTTCTGAATGAAAGAGGGTATTGAAGAGTCCATAATCATGAAATAAACATTCACCCCACCAGTTCTCAAAGCAAATCGAACGTCTTTATCTATTATTAAGAGAATTGAGAGTAGGTCCTTCGTATTCTTCACTTGAAAGGTATCATCCTGTTGTAAATGAATCAAGGTGGTTCTTGATGACCATGTCCACAGCTACATTGAGCCTACTTACGTGATCCTGATAAAGGGAAATAAGTTAACGCAGAACTTCTAGAGCCGAATCTCCAGGAGAAAAAATAGAGATAGCAGATGAATCACTCATATCAAGAGGACTTTAGGAAGGCATTTACATGCCCCAGTTACACAATTCTACGAACAGCATACATTAGGGGACAAACCAGAACACTGAAACCTTCACGAATGAACTTTGTGCTTCAATATTTCAAAGGCAGCTTACAGTCGAAACTTCCAGGACCGTCTACTTCTCGACGAAGCCACACCTATCAGGTAACTTCCCTCGTGTCATTTTGGTGTATAAGCAAGAATAAAAATCCACAAATAAAAATCCACACCTATTTAAAACTGTCGTTGGCCGCGTTTGCTTGACTGATGGGGAGCCTGTTTGTCTTTTGTAGAAACGTGTCGTAATGTGTACGATTGTTCAGATGATTTATGTTAAAATCCAAGGTTTAAACGTTACCAGATGTCGTTTTAAGAGATTGAGAAAGATTTAATTAGCAGTGCATCATCTAAAGATGAGTACATAATGCATTCATTCAAAATATTAGATACAATGATGAATACCATAATCTGTTGAAAACTATCTTGCAAAGAACAATAAATATTTTCAAAATGAAACTATTGTGTGAGAGAGAGAGAGAGAGAGAGAGAGAGAGAGAGAGAGAGAGAGAGAGAGAGAGAGAGAGAGAGAGAGAGAGAGAGAGAGAATAATGATAATAATTTAGATTTTTGCGCAACTTACCTTTGAGCACATGAATGATAATGTGGGCTGGGTGAGCATTCGATGGGGCACAGGTATAATTTCCCGAATCAGCTGCTCTGACCTCACTCAAGAAAAGAACGCTGAGTCCTCCATCGTTCTCCACTTTGACCTGAAAAAGAAAAGAGAAGAAAGACAGGGATGGAGAAAAATGGTAAGTAATTAGGAATCCGAAAAATATACCTAGATTAAGCATTTCAATGTATAATCTGCACAGAGAGCAGAGAAAAATGAGCCCGGTGACGTCTAAGGCTCCATATAATGTACGTTGTTATTCTAACCATACAGTCAAAGGAAATTGCTTCAAATTTTTACTTGCCATTATATAACTCACATTTAAAATTCTTGCTTTAGGAAGTAAAAAATTCAACTTCTCTAGGGTTCCGTAATTTATATTCACTAAAATACTATTTCTATAATTTATATAAAATAATTTTCTTAAAGCTAACTTCAACATCATTAATTATATTACAATTCCTAAAATTTTCAATGAATTTTGTAGTTATCGCTTAGATGCAGATTTTTACATCTTTAGATTATAAGTAATGAGAAAATGGCAAAAGAAAAATATTGTGTAATAATTTTGTAATAACCTTTGATAGGTAGAAAGCTGCTTTTTTCCTGAGAAAGTACTTCTTTATATAAGAAATAGACCATCATAGTTTTATAATGATCAGATTGAAAGAAATTGCCTGAAAATGTTAGTTATATTTCCATACATAGCAGATAAATGAAATGGCCAAGACTTCTATTTAGATACAAGAAAGCAGGATACAAATGGAATTCTGGTCAAGACTTATATTTAAATACAAGAAAGCAGGCTACAAATGGAATTCTGTTACACAGAAAGGATAGATGTATAAATGTGGACTCTGACCACACAGCTATAAAGAGAAATAAGGCTCTTATCGACTGTGCTATACATGTGACTGTCGCATTAGACAGAAATGTGTGTATGCATTATGCATAAGCAAATACACACATAAACACACGCACACACATATATATATTTTATATATATGTATATATATATATATATATATATATATATATATATATATATATATATATATATATATATATATATATATACAAACATTAATCCCTCAATTATCCAGATCACCATTACCCAGAACTCGACATTATCTGACACACCTGGACCAGGGATCAAGGTCCTAAAGATATATGACATACTGTACATTACTTTTAAAAAAATGAAAAAAAAAACGCCCTCCAATGGTTGACAATGCTGTGCGGCCTCAAGAAAATGTTGGTAACTGTCGATGCTCAGACTGACTGGGAAAGGGTTTTGGGTGGTGGGGGAGTCCTCGGGAAGTTTCCATGGTGTGGGGGGGAGTGTCAGATGGCTTGGCACCATCGTTCGAGTCTCCGGCCGGCCAGTGAAGAGTTAGAGGAATTTATTTCTGGTGATAGAAATTCATTTCTCGGTATAATGTGGTTCGGATTCCACAATAAGCTGTAGGTCCCGTTGCTAGGTAACCAACTGGTTCTTAGCAACGTAAAATAAGTCTAATCCTTCAGGCCAGCCCTAGGAGAGCTGTTAAACAGCTCAGTGGTCTGGTTAAACTAAGGTATACTTAACTTAACCGTCGGAGAGGAGGGGCAATAAGGCTTGGTAGAGTAGAGGAAGGCTCAGAGATGTTGTTTTTGAAGGTGGGTGGAGCTGGGGAGCAGTTCAATGGCTGGGAGCGGGTGGGGATGCAGTGCTGGATGGGTGAAGTGGGCTACGTAGACCTGACTTGATAGAGCTTTGTTGGTTTCATGTTTTTATGTTTATGATATAGCATTTCACATTTTGTTAAATGATATGTACAGAGAGAGAGAGAGAGAGAGAGAGAGAGAGAGAGAGAGAGGGAGAGAGCAATAATTGAGGTATGTCGACATCGAAGTCTAAGTACAGCAACACGCACTTCATTTTTTATTTATATTTTATGCTACAGTATTCATGTTTATATTTTAATGGCGTTTTCTAATTTTTTATTCTTTCAGATCAAAAGGTCTGCGCAATCATGTGCTGAGAGAGAGAGAGAGAGAGAGAGAGAGAGAGAGAGAGAGAGAGAGAGAGAGAGAGAGAGAGAGAGAGAGAGAGAGCTGAGTTGAAATATTAACAGTGATAAAATATTCTCTTGTGTACTTTCATGACATATGTGGTAATCATAGAGTCAACTAACTTGTAATGAAGTACGGTACATTAAATCGAACAAAGAAAAAAAAAAAAAACAAGGAAACGAGTAGGCTACGTGCACACTTATTCCGTGGCGTGGGTAAACTTCCCATAGCCTGTTCGATGTTCTCTGGCCAACATATGGAATTCACATTTTAAATATTTTTACGGCGATTAGAGATGAAATATCAGCAGTGATAAAATGTTCTCTTGTGTACTTTCATGATATTTGTGATAATCATAGAGTCAACTAAACTTGTAATGAAATATGGTAGCCTACATTAAATCAAGCAAAGTAAAATAAGAATGGTAACACGTGATACAGTAATGCGCTAAGAAACAAACTCACGAACATACAGAGGGAAAGAGTTAGAAGGAAAGAGTTAGAAGGAAAGAGTTAGCTTTTGCGATAGCTATTGGCTCAAAAGCTTAACGTCACTTAACACGTCGTGAAACATCACGTTGTTTATTGCTTCTTATTGGCTGATATGGATACGTCATCAGTTCAGGAGCGAATCGTAGAAGGTGAGTGGGTGGACAAGTTCTGTGTCATTGTTGTTTTTTGATTCTGAATGGCTGATAGACATAGTGGACTGCATCTGGTATGCACATGGCATTCTTAGCAGTGCCTGTAGCATTGCAGGTCATGCTTATGTTGTGAGTTGTGCTGCTGATTGTATGTATGGCCCCACCTCGTCATAAGAGGGCAAGGAAGGTGCTGAGCCTTGAACAAAAATTGGAAATTGTTGAGAGGATGGAGGAGGGCTGGACTCAGTCATGCATAATGGAGGAATACGGTATTGACCGGTCAACCTTCTGATATTAAGGTTTCACAGGACAAGCTGGAGAAATACGAGAAGAAATTCAGTAAGAAGATGGCCAGGGGCAAAGCCTGCAAGGTCATGGCAAAAGGCAGAGGAAGAAGGTGAAGATATCAATCTCGGAGACAAAGTCGAGCTGGAGGAGGGGGAGGAGGAGGAGGAGGAGGAGAAGAAACTCACTTACATGTTTTTTAAACATCCAGCTATCTTAAGCAAGAAAGTCAGCGCACATAGGCAAGTGAGAGTAAAAAGTATTTTTATGGTGTCATTAGAGTTGTTATTTTGTAAATTATCATATTGTGTTGCATACCAGAGAAAAGGGGGTTTACTTTTACAGCAAATAAATAAAGTAATATAAAAAAAATCAATCATGTTTACAAAAGTAAAAGCGTTTGTGCCAAAACATGGAAGGAAATGCTACAAGAAAGGAAATATATATATTTTTTTTATTTCTTGTAGCATTACCTTCCACTTTTGGCGCCCACGCTTTTATTTTTGTCGACATGATTAATTGTAAGAAAATCCTGGTGCGTCTCAAAAAAATATTTTTACTTTTTAGTGCATTTTAATAAAAGCGTGTTTTAAATTTTTTTTTAATAATTTTGTTTTAGGCTTTTTAGTTTTGACAGAAATTGTTGCCGATTTACGAGTGTAACTAAAAAAAATGGAACGTGATATCCTGTCGAGCCAAAGAAGGTTTGAAAAATCTGAAGATTTTCATAAAAATCCTGAGGTACTGGGAGAGGTCACTGTAGAGACACTAGAATTCACTGCTGACCTACTGATCATTTACGGTTGTATTATCACTGGGATTGAGTAACCATGCAAAATTTCAAGATCATCGGACAAAGGGAACAGGTCGAAAACTGAGTGACAAGTTCTGACCCAAACAGATGGACAGACGTAGAAGTCAAGTTAAATAAAAGCATGTAACAAAAAGCACGTAGCCTACTGAACTACATGTTGCATACGAGAGAAAAAGAAAGGGGAATAGTTTGTTTTTTTAAGTGTACTGTAATTTATGCAGATTATTTAGTTGCAAACATGGGAAAATAAGGTAGATAATCACGTATTGCATCAAATTTTCAGTTTAAAGTTTGATGGTTGTTGTTTATAAGCACAGTTAATGTTTATGGCTGCAAATGAAAAACGTGTTGCCTTGTCAACTACTTTAGGCATATGAGAAAAAAAAGAGGGATCGCTTTTTAGTTTTCTGTAAAAGAAAACTATTGCTCCGGGTTTCTCTGTCTGTCTGCACTTTTTCTGTTTGCCCTCAGATCTTAAAAACTACTCAGGCTAGGCTGCAAATTGGTATATTGATTATCCGCCCTCCAATCATCAAACATGCCAAATTGCAGCCCTCTAGCCTCAGTAGTTTTTATTTTATTTAAGGTTAAAGTTACCCATAATCGTGCATCTGGCAAAGACATAGGACAGGCCACACTGGGCCATGGTTAAAGATTCATGGGCCGCAGCTCATACAGCATTATACTGAGACCACCGAAAGATAGATCTATTTTCGGTGGCCTTAATTATATGCTGTACAGAAAACTCGATTGCGCTGAAGAAACCAGCGCATTTTTTACTTGTTTTTGTTTGTTTTTAAGTATATTTATGGAGTTTATTTTGTTACAAATATGTAAAAATATTTGCTTTTTGCATAAAGTTTTCAGTTTAAAGTGTGATAGTTGTTGTTTATAAGCATATTGAGTGTTTACAGCTGCAAATGAAAAATGTGTATCCTACTGAACTCCGTGTCAAGTACGAAAGAAAAATGGGGTTTCTTTTTTTGTTTTTAAGCGTATTTATGGAGTTTATTTTGTTACAAATAGGGAAAAATAAAGTAGATAATTGCTTTTTAGATAAATTTTTCAGTTTAAAGTGTGATCGTTGTTGTTTTGTTGCTTATGCTTTATAAGCCTGCTGGATATTTATTTTTTTTTTGTTTTTAAATGTATCTGTGCAGTTTATTTTGTTAAAAATAGGGGAAAGTAAGGTAGATATTCGCTTTTTGTATAAAGTTTTCAGTTTAAAGTGTGATGGTTGTTGTTTATAAGAATATTAAGTGTTTATGACTAAGCGCTATTGACAATGTTAGGAGAGGAAAGGTAGGGAGTTGCCCTAGATTTTTTTACTCACCATTATCCAGATTTCGACATTATCTGACAGGCCCTTGCCTCTATTAATTCGGATAATTGAGGGATTACAGTACATGAATATATATATACTGTATATATATATATATATATATATATATATATATATATATATATATATATACATATGTATATATATACTACAATGTATAATATAAACTGTATATAAACATACATATATATAACTATTAGTCTGGGATATAGGCTGGTTTTAATCTGTCGTTGGAGACCGTGGTGATTTTCCCATTTACTGTTGGCTGATACGCTTTCTCTCTGCACTGTAGTGTGTGGTGTGGTCCTGAGTAGACTGGAGAGAAGGTTGACTTGTATGCATCTATTCTTATGAAATCATACTTTGCTGTTTTAAGGTCTTTGGGGACATATTCTTTTCTTGCTAAGTTGTATGTTGTCTTTGCTGGCATGATGTTTTCCAGTGCCCTATGGATGTCTAGAAGAGTTGTGGGCTCTGCATGTCTTGAAAAATGTCTGCCGGTATTGTCCATGCTTGACCGTAGTATGCTTCTGCTGGCAATACGTTGAATGCTGATTGCGGGGCTGTTCTTAATCGCAGCAAGACCCACAGCAATTCCTTTCCCCACCTCCCACCCTGACATCTGACAGTGAGTGCAGATTTGAGAGAGTGGTGCAGCCGCTCCACCATGCCATTTGCTTCTGGGTTGTATGCTGTCGTGTGAATAAGTTTTGTCCCGAGGCTGGCAGCTAGGGAGCTCACTAAGGTGGAGGTGAAGTTGGCTCTTCTGTTGCCTGTTATGTACTGCGGTACTCCGTGCCTGCTGACCCAGCCTATTAGTGCTTTCACACAACTCTCTGCTGTCTGCTGCCTTACTAGCATTGCTTCTGGCCATCTGGTGATCGTGAAGAGATATCTGTACCCATCAGAGGGTGCAGGGGTCCCACGATGTCGACGTGGATGTGGGCCAGCTGTCACTGTGTTGTCTGGAATTCTTCTATCCCTGTCACTGTTTACCTTGTTATTTTTGATGTTTGGCATGGGAGGCATTCTCTTGTTCACTTTTTGATGTCTGCTTTCATCCTCCACCAGATGTACTGCTCCGACAAGGTTTGGGCAGTGGATTTGCCTGATGGGTGGGACAGGTTGTGAGTGAGGTTGAAGGCTTTCTTTCTCAACCCTAACAGTAGGTATGGGTGAAGATGTCCGGTACTCATCTCGCAGGTGATGGTCGTCTCTCCACACCATTCTGAGCTGATGCTACTTCGGGATATGATATCCCTATCTGGACGGTGTTGATGGACTTTCTGCCATGTTGTTGGAAGAGCCCTTCAAGTATCTGATGGTGCAAGAATGTTCTGCTATTGACGATAGGTGACTCTGCTGTGTTGCTAACCACCCATCTCTGCTTTTGGTGAAGATGTGTACCAGTAGTTGGTGGTCCATCTGCACCATGAATTGTTGTCCTTCTAGCATGTGTTGGAAGTGGCGGATGGCTATGTGGGCTGCCAGTAACTCGCAGTCGAACGTGGAGTACTTTTCTTCTGCTGGCGATAACTTCTTGCTGAAGAATGCCAGCGGGCGATGACCATCGTCTGTGTCTTGTTCCAGTACCACACCCATCTCTGTGCTACTCGCATCTGTCATTAGGGTGAGGGACCTATGGGATAAAGGAAAGATTAGTGTGGTAGCAGAGATGATTGCTTTTTTTTTTTTTAGCTAGTGTGAAGGTTTTATCTTGTTTTTCATACCAACATATGTTTTTAGGTTTTCCTTTTAAATACTCATGTATTGGGGCCGTTATTTCAGCAAGGTTAAGTATGAAATGATGGTAATAGTTAATCATTCCCATAAATTCTTGGGCTACTTTGATTGTTGTTGGTTTTGGGAAGTCGGTGATTGCTTGTTCCTTTGTCAGGAGGGGTTTGATACCGCCAGGAATTATTTGGTTTTGCCCATTCGCATTTGTCTTTTTGGCCTACAAGTCCGTTTTCTTTAAGTATTTGCAACACCCACCAGACATCTCTAATGTGTTGTTTGATGTTGGGGCTGAATATCAGTATATCATTGACGTAGACAACACAGAGGGATAGGTTGCCCAGGATTTTGTCCAACAGACGTTGGAAGGTTGCACCTGAGTATCGAAGGCCGAAGCAGCTGTAGTTGAAGGTGTAAATGCTGAAGGGGGTGGTAATGACCTTTTTTTCTATGTCCTCCTTTGCAACCGGGACTTGGAAGTATCCCTTCAGCAGGTCAATCTTTGTAAATATTCCTGCCCTTTCCATGTCCCAGAAAGCTTGTTGCATACAGGTGGGTTTTTCTGGGGCCAAACGTCTAAAACAGGAGTGCACAGGGGGATCTTTGTTGACTATGTGGTGCTGTATGTGGTGCTTTGTGGGTTTGGTCAGGCCCTGCTGCAGGTCTCTTACAAGGCAACTGGTCTGCCCACTGCTGATGTTTATTTTCTTGGGTAGCTGCTGCAACCTTTTGCATGTTTTTTGACATGTGGCAATCATTTCGCATTTTTGGGCTTTGCTCCCAAACCTCCAGTGGTAGAAACAAATGCCCTTGGGATGTTCTTCTGCTCTGGGCTTGTATTTTGGTTTGTTTTCCACCTGGAGCTCCGGTAGTGGTGTATGGGGGCAGCAGGGCCCTCTGGATTGCTGTCCATCTCTGTGTAGGTCTGCTGCTGTGGCTGTGGGGTGGCTGTTGCTATGTTTGGTTGTGTAGGCTCTGTCGACTTCCAGGCCAGGTGGATGGCATTAACTGTCTTCAGGAACTCATCGAGGTCCATGGTTGATGCGTTGGGGGGATGGCTGAGACTGTAAAGCGGGATAATTTTGTAAGTAGGACCTCTCTCACAAGGCTCAACATAGTCTCTAAGCAGCTGTCTGTGGCGAGGATCATAACCAGCCGCTGTAGTTGCTTGTAGACATGCGACGGCTGCTGGTCTCCTATTGCTGTCCTTACATTTTCTAGGAATTTCCTAGCTCTGAGGGTGGGCAGCATGCTGAAGGAATGACCTTAGTTGGGTCCTCAGCATTTTGTAGGTGATGGTTGTCTTCTGGTCAGCAAGCCATTCTGCGATCTACTCGAAGACGTTGTCTGACAGGAACTCGAGGACAGTGTTGGCTTTGCAGGATGAAGAGGAGATCTTCTTAGACCTGAAGATGGTCTCTGCTATGAAGAACCAGGCCTCTGGGTTGTGGGTTGTGATGGGCAGTAGGCAGATGTTTGCTGCTGCAGTATTGTTGCTGGGTGGGGTGGTGCTGGTGGTGGCAGCATTGGTCATCTTCGGGGTCACCAGTATAACGAGGCAGTGAATAAGAGACATGTTCAAGGTATTCTGATTTACTGACACAAAATCTCTGACAGATCAAGAACTCTTGCGAGTAGAAAAGTAGAATTTGATATTAGAGGAAAATAGAGGGATGTGTAAAGTCCCTGCTCAACGGGTTTTCTCTAGTGAACCTCCTGTTTTCTACGGTGCCTTCTCCCGTGACCTTAGGTCAGGAGACCTAGCCATGTTTTATTTATGTAAATGTGCATTTATTACTTACTCATTTGTGCCGTTTGTATTGTACATGTGTCAGAGCGTTATTGTGTCTAATCTGTTAATTTTATTTGTCATGTTATCTGTATTTACCTGTCCTGTTTCACATTGAGAACAATTGACCTCGGGTCACCTGTATGTCCTTGGATGTCTTTGTGCTGACGTCTGCATGCCGCTTTATAAGCGGCCTGCTCCCTTAATAAACTAGCAGTCAATGTCTATCTGCTCTCTCTTTTGCACCCTTTCACAGTGGTGACCCCAGAGTGGTTCCTGGAGCCATTAACGGACCCAAACGGTGACTTAGCCTTGGCCCGATGAACTACCCCACGCCCCTAATGGACTAACTGTGGTGCTTTAACAAAGCGTTCAGGCATACCGACCCTCGTCAGCAGATCACCGGCGTCATGAGCGGACCCACATGGCACGCTCCCAAGCGTGTATTGATGCCAGTGTAACTCACACTCTGCGTGAGAGTGCAGAAGCGAGCATGGATGCAGACATTCCCTCCCACATACAAATAACTGCGAACTTCGCGGAGTCCGATGTCTTCCTCTCGCAAAAAATGGGGGCGGCGGCGGCCAACAGCACAGGCCACCGTGGCAGCAGAAGCACCCAGGAGCCCACCACCAGTAGGTTTTTACGTCCGCAACACCATCTCCTGCAGGATGATGCTGATCGACACTGGGGCCGTACGCTCAGTGTTCCCACCATACAGAGAGGACTGCAAATGCCCGTCGGACCCAGCTACCTCCCTGATGGCCGCCAACGGGTCCCCCATCCTCTCATATGGCACCAAGATCCTGTCGGTCTCCATCATTGGCCTGAGGTACAAGTGGAGTTTCATTGTTGCGGGCATGAGGACCCCACTCCTGGGTGTGGACTTCCTGGCCCACTTCGGTCTGGCAGTCGACGTCGGCCGCAAGCGCCTGCTGGACACCGAATCCTGCCAGTCCCTTCCCCTGGCGACGGGCCCCAGCGCGCCCACAGTCTGTTCCATCGCCCCGCACCAGTACGCCTCACTTCTGAAGGAGTTCCCCGAGGTATTCAAGCCAGAACTGCATCAGGTGCCCGGGGCCCCTGCCAAACATGGAGTTTACCACCACATCAAGACAAAGGGCCCCCCGACGCATGCAAAGTTCCGGAGGCTTCCCCTCGGCACTTTCAGGAGGCCAAGGACACTTTCGCTGAGATGAAGCGCATGGCCATATGCAGGAAGGCGTCCAGCCCGTGGGCCTCCCCCTCCACATGGTGCAGAAACCAGACGGCTCCTGGAGACCTTGTGGCAACTACAGGCGGCTCAACCTCATCACAGAACCAGATCACTACCTTCTCCCAAACATGTAAGACCTCACGGCCTCTTTCCACGGGGCCAAAATATTTTCTAAAAATTGGATCTTTTAAAATCCTACTTCCAGGTACCAGTAGCTTCAGAGGACATCCCCAAAACCGCCATCATCACGCCCTTCAGGTCCTACGTCTTTGCCTTCTCCACCTTCGGCCTGAGGAATGCAGGGGCGACCTTCCAGAGACTGATGGACAGCATCCTGCGGGACTTGAACTTCTGTGTCTGTTACGTAGATGACATTTGAATTTTTTCCAGATCGAGAACACCTGCGGCACATCCGGAAGGTCCTGCAGCACCTGCAGGAGAATGGCCTCATTGTCAGGTTCGACAAATGCACCTTCGGCGTCGAAAGAGTTGACTTCCTGGGCCACGAGATATCCCCAGGAGGTGAACGTCCACTCGCATCGAAGGTCGCAGCCATTGCCAGGTTCCCCACCCCTACCTCCATCAGGGCTGTACAGGAATTCCTCGGGATGGTCAGCTACTACAGGAGGTTTATCCCCGGGGTCACACACACCCTGGCCCCCCTGACGGAGATCCTGAAGGGCCATCCGAAGACCTTAGTGTAGGGCCCTGACCAGCAGCAGGCCTTCTCCCTGATGAAGGCCGCCCTTGCTGAGGCAACCGCCTCGGCCCACCAGGACCCCAACGCCCCCCTCCAGCTGACGACGGACGCTAGCAACATCACCTGTGGGGTTGTCCTGGAGCAGGTCGTCGCTGGAGCCCCCCAGCCCATCGCCTTCTTCAGCAGAAGTTCAGCCCCGCTGAGTCCTGCTACAGCACCTCCGACAGAGAACTCTGCGCAGTGTACCGGGTGGTACGCCACTTCAAGTTCCTCCTGGAGGGCACACCCTTCACAATTTGGACGGACCACCAGCTGCTGGTCCACGCCTTCACAAAGCAGAGGGATGCATGGTCCTCCAGGCAGCAGCGGCACCTCGTGGCCATCGTGGAGTTCACCTGCACCATCAAGTACCTCTCCAGCAGCAAGAACCCTGTAGCAGACGCCCTCTCGAGGATCGAGCTCAACGCAGTGCAGCTCGGGATTGACTATGAGAACATTGTCCGGGAGCAGGCCACCGACCCAGAGATTCCAGCCTACCGCACCACCATCACGTGTGGAAGGACGTGTCCCTCGCCCCTGGGGGGCCATCACTGCTGTGCAACGTAAGTACCGGCCACCCCTGCCAGCTGGTACTCGCCTCCCGCCACCGTCTGGTGTTCGACATCATCTACGGGCTGTCCCACCCCTTTGGCATGGCGATGGCCAAGCTGCTGGCAGAGAAGTTCGTCTGGCACGGCATCCGGAAGGACGTGACGACCTGGGCGAGGCAGTGCATCCAGTGCCAGACCAGCAAAGTAGGCCGCCGCACCGAGTTGCTGGTGGGCGACTTCCCCCAGCTAGGGAGGCACTTCGGACACATCCATGTCGACGTGGTAAGCCCCCTTCCCCAATCAGGCAGGGCCAGGTATCTCCTGACAGTCGTCGACTGCTCCACCAGGTGGCCCGATGCGACGCCCATGGAAGAAGCCACCGCCAGTGCGTGTGCCAAGGCCCTCCTCTCCAGCTGGATCAGCCAGTTCGGTGTCCTGGACCATATAACAATGGACAGGGGCCCAGCCTTCCTGTCCGAGCTGTGGACCGCCCTGGCACACCTGCTGGGGACCACTCACCACAGCACCACCACCTACAACCCAGTGGCCAACGGATTGGTGGGAAGGTTCCACAGGTCCCGGAAGGTGTCCCTCATGGCCCGCTGCAACGCTGAGAACTGGAAGTACCGGCTGCCCTGGGTTCTCCTCTGGCTGAGGACCACCCTCAGAGCCAACGGCTACCCGTCCACAGCAGAAAAAGTCTACGGGGGATCGCCACAACCTGACAGTCCAGAGGCTCCGTGACACGGTTGGAAAGTTTGCCCCCTGCCAGCAGACATATACCGACAGGACGTAGCCTTTTACGGGCCCCGGTCTGTCCTCCACCACCCACGTCTTCGTCAGGAATGACGCCATCCGCCAGCCCTTAACCAGGCCCTACAGGGGCCCCTTCCTCATGCTGGAGAGAAACAAAAAAGCATTCCGGCTGGCTATCCATGGGAAGAACGACTGGGTGTCAACAGACCACCTCAAGCCTGCATTGTTGGAGGAGGACCTCGGCGACACCCCTCAGTGCCCTCCGCAGGAAACTGATTCTGCAAGTAAATCAAAAGCAAAGTACATATCACTGATTTTTAAATTGGACTTTATGTAGTTTACGTTACGCTGCAAGTTAAAGTCATATATCTCTCATGTTATTAAGTTAAAGCAGCATTATAGCAAATGCAAAATTAAAAGATCATTGAATTAATATTTCAAGAATCTAGGTAACAACATGGAGAACAATAATAGGATTACTACGGCATTAAACTTCAGGTTAGGCATGCACTTAATTAATAAGGTTACTTTGACAGTCCAAAGTCATGCTGTTAGAGTGCCTTGGGGAGGCATTACAAGGAAGTATTCATGGGCTTCGGTTAGGTGATGCCTCGATACTTGTATGTATGCATCATCACGATGCCAGATGTGGCACTAACAACAAGGGTGCCTTGCGGCATGAAGCTAAGTACAATGAAGGACAATCAAGTATGTGAAGTACATGGGCTTTGTGAGTCACAAGTAAAATAAATGTCAGATGTAAGAGTAAGTAAAAGTCATGATTAATATACCAGAATTACATTTCTTAGCCTATGGAAGCTGGCCAGATTCATTCTTTAACCCCATAGGGCAACAAAAGGGCAGCCAGAGCACACGACCCCATTGGCATGAGCTACTGCCAGTGCCAGGTGTGGCACTCATGCAGTTAGGGCTGAAAGGGTTATATTCAATTTAAAGTTACCATGCTGCCAAGATTTCCAGGAAGTCAAAATTAAGATTAGCAATTAAATATAGTTCAAGAAGGGCAAGATTGAGAAAATATTAAATTAGAAATGATCAGAGAGAGTGATCAGAGTGGTAGAAGGAAACATTACAAGAAGAAATTAAGTCACACAGTTGTGAGAAGAATAAACAGGGGAAGAAACCTGGCATCCTCCTCTGGACAGAGGTGCCAAAGTTCTTCATAAGATAAAGGTGAGGTACTGTGCCAGAGGGCACTAGTGCAAGGAGAGCTCAATAGCTCTTATTGGGCTACCTGGATTTATCTGTGCCTGTGACCTTTCTTCGGTTTACCTCCTTGGTAGGGGAATCTGTGGAACCAAGTCAAAGGGAGACACAGAAGTGCCACCTGTCCCAGTTTCTTTGATAGACGAAGTAGGGGCATTCGTTGCAAGCTCCACCACTAGTTGTTGCAGTTCCTTAAATTCATTGGCCAGTTGTGATATGGCAGAATCCTTATTCATGGTTTTGTCTGCGGAGGACTGGGGAGGAGGAGGAGAGGTCTTGGTGGGCATGAGAGGTTTGCAGGTTGCCATGACCGGCTCAGGCATGGGTTGCAAGGTCGCACCTTTGGTTGAGCGTCTGCTGTGGTCAGAGGAATCTGGAGGGAACCTGAGTGTATTGTGGATTGGCTCTCTCACTGGCACTGGTAGCGGTGCCAAGCTGGAGGGGGAGAGGCGACCTGGACTGGGATCCCTTGGAGGAAGATTCAGGGTGTGCCTTAGCATTGGTGCTGGGGCAGGGCCTGGCACTGGAATGTGATTTATCAGGGGCTCAACAGTCAGAGCCTGGGACTGCTCAGGGCACTCAAGTGGCACTGGCAGCGGGTTTAAGACAGGTCATTGAAGATTCTTGGTTTTTGATCGATTTGTTGAGGGGTTAAGACAACTGGATTTCTGTAACTTAGAAGGGGACCAGAAGTCCTGTCCCAGGAGGAGGTCATAGCCCCCAGGAAGGTAAGTAGCTACTGCAAGAGTACAGATTTTTGATCTTTGTCTTGTGGTCTTGTGGGGAGAATCATCTTCATTCAATTGACCCTCCATTGGAGATTTGCCCCATAGGGACCTTGTCGTCTCTTATGATGGAGATTTGCATGCCAGTGTCATTGAATGCTGTGACCTGGCAGGCAGGGGAGCTACCTCTAGGAGGTGCCACAGATATAGGGCCTTCGGCTGGAGGGCCTAAGGTTTTTGGATTTGTCACTGCCAAAGCAATGATGGTTGGTTTTGTGTTACTAGGGCATTTTGCCCATAGAGCAGCGTCCTTGAACCTGACAAGCAGTGCAATAACTGCTGTAATCTTGGTGTGGCACTATCCCAATGGAGGGGCAGGCCCTTTGTTGTTCATTCCTGAGCCAGACGTGGCTTGGTTTGGCACGATCTCATTGTGGGGGACTTAGCAGGAGTGTCTGGCTGATTCTCAGCTTTCAAGTGGCACTGTTCTGTGGAGTGCCCGGATTTTTTTACAATAGCCACACATGGGTTTCTTGTGAGGGTGCCCATTCTTGGGCAGAGGCTGACCAGAGGTAGGGGAAGAGGGCCAAATCTTATGGCCTCAGGAACTGGCTGTAGGATGGCGAGTGTCCCAGTGATCTGCCAAACGGCAGCACTCATCTAGCGTCGGAGGGTTCTTATCACAGAGGTAGGTAGCGAGAGCCGGAGGGGTGTAGTGTAGGAAGTCCTCGAGCTGGAAAGTTTCTGTTATTTCACCCTCAGAGGTAGCGTTGCGGGATTCTAGCCACCACTTGAGAGCTCGGGACTTATGGCATGCCCAGTTGGCCCATGTTTGACCTGCCTCCTTTGGGAGTCCTCTCCAAAGTTTGTCTCCATCTTTCGGGGGTGAGCTCGTAGGCCTTAATTATGGCCTTCCGGACCTCCGCAAGATTTCCATGGTCTGCTAACGGGACTGAGCAGAACGCAGTTTGGCCCTTTCCCTCCAGACGTTTTGACAACAGCATAGAGATTTCTTTGGGATGGAGCTTGAAATTCCTGGGGACTTCTCCCACTTGGTCAAGCCAGGCCTCGGGCTCTGGGTCACTCCATTTTGGCATCATGGAGCTGGCGGTGGTGATGAAGGATGGTGGAGGTGTGGTTTCAGGGCTGCGGACCCCTTGGGCAGCCATGAAGAGCTCATGGGCTCGATCCTGGTCTTCTTTAGCTAACCTGTCTTGCCTCTCTCATTCATCCTGCTCTAACCTTTCTAGCCTGGCTTGCTCTCGTTCTTGCCTCTCCCTTTCTTCCTACTCCAACCTGTCTAACCTGGCTTGCTCTCTTTCTTGCCTCTCCCTTTCTTCCTTGGGTTCTCTTTCTTTCTCTTTTTTATCGACCCAGTCTAGCAGTTCTTAGCCCTTGAGCCCCATGGTTTTCCCGGCGGTGACAAGGGCTGTGATGTTGTTGGAGTAAGAAGCCATATTGCCGAGGCGTCGAGGAATTTTTCTTTTTACAGGGGGCAGGCTATATTATCCCAACTGAGCGTAGTTCGCAGGTTCGAAGGACAGTTCCTTATGTAAGCTGGTTGGAGAACGTGCTCTTAAATGAAGTACTAATAGCTTGAAGAGCTTAATGGGTTCTTAGATGAACGTAATTAATGAGCAGTTCGAAGAACTTGCTCTTAAATGAAGTACTAATAGCTTGAAGAGCTTAATGGGTTCATAGATAAACGTAGTTAATAAACGGTTCAAAGAATGTGTTCTTAAATGAAAGTAACTAGTAGCTTGAAGAGTTTAATGAGTTCTTAGGTGAACGTTATTAATTGATTGTTCGAAGAACGGCTCTTCAGTGAAGGTAACAGGTAGCTTGAAGGGTGTAATGGGTTCTTGACGTTAATTTCTTAATTGAACGAATTGAAGAGGTTCTCAGAACTTTAAAATGGAATATCTCTGCTTAAGATCAAAGTCAATTACAAACAAAAGAAATCACTGATGACGTTTACTCTACTTTGCAGATTTAATATGCTGTGAAGAACAACATTTAATGAGTAAAAAATAAAGATGATTGCTTAATTGGTAAAGGTTCGTAAGGGAACGACTCTAGCTTGTTCTAAGAACATAAATAAAGTACGCAAGTGAACAACTGAAGTGTGCCCTAGAACGTAAATAAGATTCGTAAGTGAACGGCTCAGGCGTGCTCTAGAACGTAAAGATTCGTAAGTGAACGACTCAGGTATGTTCTAGAACGTAAAGGTTCGTACGTGAACGACTCAGGTGTGCTCTAGAACGTAAAGGTTCGTAAGTGAACGATCTGGCGCGTCCTAGAACGTTAATGAAAGAGTTTAAGACGTTCTGAGAACGTAAATAAGGTTCGTAAGTGAACGACTCTGGCGTGTTCTTGGACAAAAGGGGAAAATTCTCAAAGGAATAAATATAGTGTCCTTAGAACGTGGGCGTTCGTAATTGAAGGGCTTTCTTATGCAGAGGAACACCTATGGTTGAAGCAGATGAGCGCACGCTGTGAAAAAAGTTTCAGTAACACACGTCCTTACTTGACAAAAGAAATGAGCTGAGCACAGTACGAAGGTAACCAAATGCAAAGAATATGACACTGTTATAAAATTCAGGGCCGAGGCAAAGTAAATAAATCCTCCCTGATATGAAGAGTACAAAATGCAAAATGCTTACAACTAACATGTACAGGTTGAATATTTTTCTTATGGTCAAGCCCGCAATGTATTTACCCTATTTACAGCTGGGTGAAACACGTGCTGTTCGTTGTGAGCGAAATCTCGTGCGAAAAGTTATGAAAAAGACGAACACTATTGGAACTAATTTCCCAGTTTGGCGCTCGGGATTTACGATTGTGTAGAAATTTGCTAGGTCACTTATAATTGAATGATGGTCAGAAGGCGATGGTTTCGAGGTTGACAATGGCTCACGTGTCAGCAAATGAAATGATTTTTTTTGGAAGCAACAAAATGATTATTTTAAAATTGTAAACAATTTTTTTTTTTTTGAAACCTAGCGCTTTTGTTACGACGAGAGAGAGAGAGAGAGAGAGAGAGAGAGAGAGAGAGAGAGAGAGAGAGAGATGTACTCCAGCGAAGCAAAAAATTTCTGGTTGGGCTATAATTCGCCGCCCGAATTTTACCGTGTACCTAGCTAATTTTTTGGACGACAAATTGTCCAGAGCACATGGAGGAAATAAGCGCACTATTTCCTTTCTTTATCACTTATATTCGTACTTCCCTGCTTAACTAATCCTAGCGGTTAAGACATGCAGACTACCATGCGTTAGTTACAATTCTTGTGTTTTTTGGAAGATACGGTCTCTCTTTGCTATGAAAAATCTTGTTAGCATGCATGGGGTCTATTGTTTCCTAACAATGTACACAGTCACGGTTTTATTCGCACCAATGATAAGCTAAAAATAATAACATCGTACTTACGCTGTGGAAACTTGCTTGCTTCTGCTTATTTTAGGATTTTCGTTACCAGATTCGTTTCTAATCTCGTATCCAGCTTTAGCAAAGGCTAATGGTTGGAATC
>NC_089761.1:1627500-1655000 GCF_040412425.1 Macrobrachium rosenbergii
AAGGAGGGTGCAATTTGCTAGCTTGAGTTCTTGCTAATTATAATCATATATATATATATACAGTATATATATATTTATAATTATATATATCTATATATAATATATATATATATATATATATATATATATATATATATATATATATATATATATATATATATATATATATATATATATATATATATATATATATATATATATATATATATATATATATATATATATATATATATATATATATATATATATATATATATATATATATATATATATATATATATATATATATAGGGGACCCAAAAGTAATATTGTGTCATAAATTTTATTCAGTTATTGTTACATGTTTACAGTCTTATCACCTTCAAAGTATTCTCCATTTGAAGCAATGCACTTATCAGACGTGTGTGTTTCCACTGTTGAAAGCAATTCTGGAACTCTTATAAGTTATGGCTTTTAATGACTATGTTTTTCTTCTGAACCTCTTCAACGTCTGCAAAACGGTTTCCTTTGAGGGCTTTCTTCATTCGGGGAACAAAAGAAGTCACAGGAGCAAGATCGGGTGAATAGGGAGGGTGGGTAAGTGTGGTCATGCCATTCTTGGTCAGAAACTGTCTCACACTCAAGGCAGTGTGCGCTGGTGCATTGTATGATGAAGCCACCACCTCCACTTTGCCACCCTCCCTATTCACCCGATCTTGCTCCTGTGACTTCTTTTTGTTCCCCGAATGAAGAAAGCCCTCAAATAACGTTGAAGAGGTTCAGAATACTTGAGTCATTAAAAGCCATAACTTCACAAGAGTTCCAGAATTGCTTTCAACAGTGGAAAACACGTCTGATATGCATTGCTTCAAATGGAGAATACTTTGAAGGTGATAAGACTGTAAACATGTAACAATATGAATAAAATTCTATACACAATATATATATATATATATATATATATATATATATATATATATATATATATATATATATATATATATATATATATATATATATTAACAATAAATGGTTTTGGCTGCCAATACCCTAGCATTATTCAGCTCAAACACAAGTTGGTAATATACAAAACCTTGTAGCACTATTGCAAAGTATATAAAACTTCTGATTAGTCTCTAAATGAAATGCAGGACATTGCAACTTTTAAATACACAAAGTAGTAGTATATACACACTTCCTGTCTACGGCCTAATACAATAAATAAAACTGAGGAATCTTACAAGCTGAGTGGACGGTCCCACCAGTCCGTGTTTGTAAACAAACCTCGAGTATGGCAAGTGATGACAAAATGACAAGAGCATGAAAAGTCAAATGACAAATGTATGAAAATCTTGGTACATATAGAACATTCTTCCTTTCTAGATGGAAAGACCAACACTACCAAAAGAAGGTTATGTTGAACAACAATGTACATTACCATATTATATTGTACAATGGAACTTTGATACAAAACAGCAGTTTTGTACAATACAGTAGCTAATTTGACCAGAAAGTTCATGATTTCTCAATCCAAGCCAAATTGGTTTAGAGCCTTTGGTACAAAAATTACAAGCTTCCTCTCTTCAGCTTCTGGATGAGATGCTGTGTCCTCTGCCTCTTGTGCTGGCTGGGGCAAGGGTTCCTGATCTTCAGTGGTAGTAGTAGTGGTGGGGTAGTTGACCTGAGCCTCAGGACATGGGGCCAAAGCATGA
Organism: Macrobrachium rosenbergii; assembly: GCF_040412425.1. Taxonomy (NCBI): domain Eukaryota; kingdom Metazoa; phylum Arthropoda; class Malacostraca; order Decapoda; family Palaemonidae; genus Macrobrachium; species Macrobrachium rosenbergii. The sequence continues at coordinate 1,629,192 of NC_089761.1, forward strand.
ACTGGGCAAGGGTTCCTGATCTTCAGTGGTAGTAGTAGTGGTGGGGTAGTTGACCTAACCCTCAGGACATGGGGCCAAAGCATGAACTGGAACGATTGACTCTTGTCCATCCTAATGTTTAATGTTGGCTTATGTCAGATTCACATTTGAAAGGTCAACTTGATCCACCAGTGACTTACTCTTATCTATTTGGACAAATCTTCTCAACAGTACTGGTCTTGGCATCATGAGCCAAGAAAGCAAAGAGCTCCCAGAAGAAGCGTGCATGTGGTATGACATTTGTAGATGTGGACAAGAGGATCTAATGGAGGCAGGTCTCATGATCTGAGGGTCAACTGGATAACCTTCCATATGGTATTATTGAGCATTTCAACCTTTCTGTTGCCAACTGGGTGATATGGGGTAGTACAAACACTGAGACTTCCTCCTGAGAGAGAGATAGGCCTTGAGATCTTTGGACTTGAATGATGTATATTGATCAGAATGAATGTAGTTAGGCATTCCATACATGCTAAACATCTGCTTTAGACACTTAACTATTGTCATCGTGTTCATGTTGGAACATGGAAAGGCAAAGAGGAAACGTGAATATTCATCAGCAACTGTGAATAGTGGCTGCATGATGCCATCATAAGAGGTTCCTTGAAGTTGATGCACAGCTTTTCCATTGGTTGTGTTGCCCTGATGAGCATTCTTTCTTGGGACTGGTAGAACTGCAGCTTTAACTCTGAAAAGACCATACATGATACACAAAGCTTTCTGACATCCTCAGTGGAAAATGGAAGATTTTTTGACCTCATGCAGTGCAGCAGACAGGTCACTCTAGGACAGCAAACTCCATTGTGCAGATCAGTGAGTGTAGATGTGGAGACAATGGAGCAACAGAAGGCTTGCATACGGGTATCAGGGACCACATTTTCTTTTCCTGGACAATACACCTGTAGTGTACTGTATAACTGAAGATTGTAAGTTCCATCTGCCATTCTTGAATATTGCTATTCTTGATCTTCGAGCACTTTCAGTTATCAAACATGTAAGCTACAGAGATCATGTGTTGTCTGGCTATTGTGGCCCCATTTACATACAGTTTCCATGATAACCATGGCTTCCTTTTCTATAATGTGATAGTGTACTTCACTTTCTTGTAGAGTCCTAGACATGAATGCCACAGGTCTAACATTCTGGTTTAGTACTACTGAAATAGCTATTTCAGAGGCATTGCATTCAATAAGAAAAGGTTAATTACCCACAGAGTGAAGGGTGGATTTTTCAAGTTCTTGTTTGAATAGATTAAATACTCTCAGGTCTTCTTCATCTAGAAGAAACTTCTTTGTCCTTGCTAATGGTTGAACCCTGTTTGAGATCCACTTGGCATAGTAGGCTAGCATTCCCATTGCTCTCTTCAAGGATCCCAGATCTGTTGGAGGTGGAAGGTCCTGTAGTGGGTGGAGTCTTTCTGGGTCTGGCTCAATGATACCATTTCTCACACAGTATCCAAGAAGGTTGATGAAGCACACAGATTTAACAGTCTTAGAATCATTAAGGGTTAGGCATCTTTTACTGATGACCTCAAGAAAGTGTTGCACATTCTGATCATGTTCTTGATTATGGCCAGCAATAGTAATGTTGTCCAGGTAAGGAAAGACACCCTGTAGGTTTTCCTCTTTAACCAACTTCTCCATTACTTATTGAAAAGCTGCAACACCATTTGTCCTACAAAACTGATGCAGATATCCATTAGTTTCAGAAGCTGTGCACTTCTTGTCCAATTCCTTCAATGGTACATGTTGGTACATTTTTCCAGTCAAAGGTAGAGAACACAACACACTTTGAGAGATTATTCACATGGTGTCAATAGGGCAGTTTCAGGTACACATTCATCAAACAGTCAGTGTATTTCTTCTTCAATGAATTCTTGTCATTTCCAGTGAACTGTCTTGATCTGGTTGCAGTGGGCTTACATTTAGTGACAGATATGCAAAAAGAGATTGTTCCTCCACTGCAGCTGCTGGAAGGGTACAATATGAGTAAGTGCCAGTACACTGAGTGAAGGCTTAGTTCCACCATATTCAATGGTTATACTTAGATGCTACTTTTGGAAGTTCTGGCAAAGTAGTACTCCAGAGCACAAAGCCTTCATTAACCCAAGATGTGTGGAAGAGTTAGGTCTACAATGATATAACCTTGAGAGTTTGTGTAAAAACTTCTGCACTAAAGTGACATCCTTACCTGATCACTGCACTTGCAGCTTTAATTCCCTGCAACATCCTCATCTGTTTAACTGTTATCACTGTAAAAATAGACAGTTGCACTTAAATTTTGTCCATTGATTGTTTTTGAGTTGGCTGCTTAATAGAGGCTCTGGGAGAAGGTGGTGCCAAGAGGGGTCAAATACTTAAGCCATTGCTCTAACTGTAGATGGTTTAGACTTGCATACTTGAGAAAAATGACCTTTCCTGGCACAATTATAGCTCTTGGTACTTCTTGCTGGACAGTTAGTATGACTGTGGTATGACCCTCCACAAAAATGACACCTTTTCTTTGTAGAGAGAGCAGCTGTCAGTGTTTGCTGCTCAGAAGTAGTTGTATCACAAACCTGCAATGTGTCCTTTGTGGCACTCACCAGATCGTTCCCCTGCTGGGATTACATGGCAGGATTATGTGCAATCTGTGGGGCAAAGGGGTGTAAGCCCTGGCATTATGCTGGGCTAAGTCTGAAGATTATGTTTGATAATAAGCTGCCTGTGTATGTTGAGTCTTGTTTTCTGGTGAACCATAGGTGAAGCTAGGCCATTAATAAAAGTGTCTTTAATTAGTTCTCCCTGCACTGACCTGTGTTAATAGCTTTGAAGTTACAGTCTTTACTTAACTTGCACTGTTCTCTCAAAAGCTTACCTAAAAACTAACCAGACTTGTGCTGCTGTGTTGCAAGTAATGCCTTGCAGATATTTCATTAGGGGTCTTTACTTACAGTGTCACCAGTGTAGCAATGGCAGTTTAAAAATCTGTGCATTCTACGATATGCTCTCAGACACTGTGGGTTATGCAATTCACTAGTATCCTGAGTTTGCCTGGAGCATTAGGCCTATGTTCACACTTTTCACTGAAAGTGGAAAACATCCGCTGCTGTAGGGAAGCTGAGATCCAAGTCCAAGCAGGATGGTTTCAGTAGTTGCTCCATTGTTGAACTTAAATTGTTCTGACAATAAAGGCTTGACTACTGCTACCCAAACTTTATTCAGCTCAAACACAAGTTGGCCTGCAGTAGCATTGTCACAAAATAAATAAAATTCTGACTAGTCCTAATATATCTGCAGGATATTGCAACTTGAAAATATACAAAGAAGTAATATACATGCACTTCCTATATGCAGCCTAATACGCAAATAAAAGTCCCATCAATCCATGTTGTAAACAAACCTTGAGTATGACAAAAACAATGACAGAAGGACAAAAGTATGAAAAGGACAAACATTGTATGTGTATATATATATATATATATATATATATATATATATATATATATATATATATATATATATATATATATATATATATATATATATATATATATATATATATATATATATATATATATATATATATATATATATATATATATATATATATCGAGTGTTTCTGAAATTAGAGGCTCCCCCTTCACAGAACAAATGGAAAGTTATAAAGTTTTCTGCTATTGCTTATCTCCAAGTACATTATTTTAAGTTTCTATTAAGCTATTTTTCTTTTTACATTTCTTGTATTTTCAGACTGAGTGATGGAGTTAGATACAGCCATGGCTAACGACTTGGAGGAAATCAGATGGATTGACCGAATCCGGGCTATAACCTTCAGAGAGGCCAGGGATGCTGGCGCATCCTTCATTTCATGTTCCTGGATAGCTAAATACATTAAAAGAGATGAATCCTTTGTTAAAAGAAACTGGAACAAAAATCCATATGACTGTCATTGCGAAAAGAGTGAGAATCTTGGAAGGCCTGCAGTCCTTTCTCAGGAGTCAAAAGACATCATAGCTGAAGCAGTGGGTAGACCAAGAAAGTCTTTATGTAAATTGACGCTTGAACTAGAAACAAAAAGGGGAAAGAAGAGAAGTTATAGTGCTGTATATTGTGAGTTAAAAAAAATCTGGTATCAAGCCATTTCATGTTATCAGCAAGCCCAACATCACTCAGCAACAGAGAGAAGACTGTGCATGGTTTTGTGGTTCATTTCTTAAAGATTGGGATGAAGCTGACTTTCTCCATGTTGCCGCATCAGATGAATTCTTCATTTATACAGTCAGGAAACCAAATCATAAAAATGACATAATTTGGGCTGCAAAGTTGGATGATATCAGCGATGACGTGCGCTATTGCCAAATTGTGAAATTTCCTGAATGTTTGGGAATTTTTCTCTGTCTCACAGCCAAATGGTTAATGTGGATCATCAAAGAAAAAGGACAGTCATGGAATGGCGAATACTTCAGAGAAACTGTCCTTACTCATGGAGTATTTCCCTTCCTCAAAGATCCTGAAAATGTGTTAGGCTATCTGTTGAAGAAGTCACATTTTTGCATGATAAGGCACCATGTTTCAAGGCTCTTCAGACACAGGAGCTACTTCGAAACAGTGGTATCAATTTCTTCTCGTCAAGTAAATTTCCAGGTAGCTCCCCCTGACCTTAATGTGTGTGAAAACATTGGTAGTATCTTAAAGGATCGTGTTGAAGCGTGCACAGTGAACTATGTCAAAAGACATCTAGCTGATGGGTAGACCAAGAAAGTCTTTGTAAATTGACTTGAACTAGAAACAAAAAGGGGAAAGAAAGAAGAGTGCTGTATATTGTGAGTTAAAAAAATCTGGTATCAAGCCATTTCATGTTATCAGCAAGCCCAACATCACTCAGCAACAGAGAGAAGACCGTGATGGTTTTGTGGTTCATAAAGATTGGGATTTGACTTTCTCCATGTTCATCAGATGAATTCTTCATTTTACAGTGAAACCAAATCATAAAAATGACATAATTTGGGCTGCAAAGTTGGATGATATCAGCGATACCCTATTCAAGAAATTTCCTGAATGTTTGGGAATTTTCTCTGTTTCACAGCCAAATGGTTAATGTGGATCATCAAAGAAAAAGGACAGTCATGGAATGGGAATACTTCAGAGAAACAGTCCTTACTCATGGAGTATTTCCTTCCTCAAAGATCCTGAAAATGTGTTATCTGTTGTTGAAGAAGATGATAAGGCACCATGTTTCAAGGCTCTTCAACATAAAACTAAATTTCAGGTAGCTCCCCATGACCTTAATGTGTGTGAAAACATTGGTAGTATCTTAAAGGATCGTGTTGAAGCGTGCACAGTGAACTATGATGGTATACTAAGCCTTGATGACCTGCGAAGAGAGGTGACCAAAGTGCTCAGGGAAATGGAGTTTGAGTCTCAGCTTTTTTGCAATTTACTGAAATCATACCCCTCAAGAATGCAGGCTGTGGTACAGGCAGATGGAGGCCACACAAAATATTAAATACTCAGAGAGAAACTTAAATAAATACCTGTTCTGAATTACTTTTGTTTTTGTCCATGTCAATTTTAGTTTATACTGTAGAGGGGCCGCTCTAATGAAACATATATATATATATATATATATATATATATATATATATATATATATATATATATATATATATATATATATATATATATATATATATATATATATATATATATATATATATATATATATATATATATCCAACATGTTGAGTTATATATTTTGATAATTTTACCGTATAAGCACGTCACAAAATGAGGAACACTGTGTGAAAATTAGTGCTAGTGGCACAATTATTTGTAATATGCAGAATCAGTAAAGTACAGTCACTTTTATTCTAGATTTTCTTTTGCATCACTGTTTCTATTAAAGGAACAGTGATATTTTAGTATGTACTAAAGTAATAACTGCAATTTCTCACTAATTGGATTAGAATATCATACGAAAATTAGGGGGTAGAATGCAAAGTGAGGGCTCACGACTCGCTGGGGGTGTGTGTCCAGGGGAGGGAAGCCACTTCGGCCAGGTCAGGGCACTGCGTCCAAGGTTAAGTTAGGTTAATGTAAGTCTGTTTAAGTCATATTCTCTCTGAATGCCTACTACAGAAGTCTTTACTAGGCTTACAGTAGTTCTGACCTCTTACTCTGCATTCGCTCTAAATGTTGCAATAATTTGTTGCTAGTTGTGCCATAAATGCGATGAAATGTCTATAAACCCATCTGAAAATTTTTGTGACTAGTAATACTATGAGCTGTATGTATTTGGACAATAAAATGTCCAAAACCATCAATATCTAATTTTCTACATCTCGAAAATCGTGGATAGGTTTTATCATAACTTGAGGAGCAGTTAATCTCTCCCGAAAATGAAACTGAAAATAAGCGGTGAGTGGACAACAATCCAAGACAATCTTTGAGAGAGAGAGAGAGAGAGAGAGAGAGAGAGAGAGAGAGAGAGAGAGAGAGAGAGAGAGAGAGAGAGAGAGCGAGAGAGTTCAACTGGACTAAAACAGACGCAAAATATCGAAGTCATGCTGCACGTCTGGAATAATTTTCTTACGGTTCGAGATTAAAAATCAAAGGGACGTTGAAATAAATAAATATAAATAATGTCTATCTCTGCCTGAGTTTGTGCAAAATTTGGACGAAGTGTCTTTCCACTCTCCCTACTTCGTTTCCCGTGGCTGAAAGGAAACTTGCTCTCACTCTGATTTGCATACCGGTCGATGTTACCCTTATCCAGTGAATGGTCCCACCAGGCAATACATTTTCGAACTTCTGAGAAGTGCTTTAGTTCCAAACATATGTATGTTTGGTCATGTAAAACACACAGCCACAGAAACACACACATCATATATATATATATATATATATATATATATATATATATATATATATATATATATATATATATATATAAATGGATGTATATGTGTGTGTGTATGTGCCAGCATAACTCTGAAATGCATTGAACAATCTCAGCCATATTTGGTATACATATGACTTAAAATCTAGAAATCAGCACTGTAGGGTTAAGACATCACTAGCACCAAAGGGCACCAAAAGGGGTTGGGGTGGGAAGGGCTTTCCTGAAACGGGGCTAGTTCTGCCTGTGGAATGGGCCTGGTTATGTCCGTAGACTTAGTAACTAAATAAACTTTACGAATGTATCATACCTAATTTCAGTATACATATGACTTACTATCTGGAAAAGAGTACTCTGGGGGCAAGACATCAATGGCACCAAAGGGGGGCGGTTGGGAAGAGAGAGAGAGAGAGAGAGAGAGAGAGAGAGAGAGAGAGAGAGAGAGAGAGAGAGGGAGAGACGGGGTGTTAGAGAGAGAGAGAGGTGTTAGAGAGAGAGGAGAGAGAGAGAGAGAGAGAGAGAGAGAGTAGAGGGGTGTTACCTTACAGACCTTACAATTTGTGGGGGTTAACCCCCAAGGTCCCTCAGTGTGAGGCACCTCTGATGTCTACCAGGGAATTGCTAATGCATCTTCCGGTACATTTTGCATCTTCCAATCTTGGATGGTCTGGGATGCAGCTTAGATATTTGTCGAGCTTATTCTTAAACACATCTACACTCACTCCTGTTATGTTCCTCAGATGAGCTGGTAACGCACTGAATAGAAGCTGCATTATCTATGCTGGTGCATAGTGGATTAATGTCCTGTGTGCTTTCCTTAGTTTTCCTGGTATAGTTTTGGGAACTATTAATCTACCTCTGCTTGCTCTTTCTGATATTTTTATCTCCATGATGTTTTTGGCAATTCCTTTTATTTGTTTCCATGCCTGTATTATGATGTAGTGTTCTCTTCTCCTTTCGAGACTATATAATTTTAAGAATTGTAGTCTTTCCCAGTAGTCAAGGTCCTTAACTTCTTCTATTCTAGCTGTAAAGGACCTTTGTACACTCTCTATTTGTGCAATATCCTTTTGGTAGTGCGGGTACCATGTCATGTTGCAATATTCAAGTGGACTACATATATACGTTTTATGAAGCATAATCATGTGTTCGGCTTCTCTTGTTTTGAAGTGCCGGAATAACATTCCCATTTTTGCTTTGCATTTTGTCAGTTGTATTGCTATTTGATCATTGCATAACATATTCCTATTCAACATCACACCAAGGTCTTTAACTGTTTCCTTTTTCGTGATTGTTTCGTTATTAGGTTCCCTATATGCATATGGCATTCCTTCTTTATCACCATAATTTATTGATTCAAATTTATCAGAGTTAAATACCATCCTATTTACCTCTGCTCATTCATATATTTTGTTTAGGTCTCTTTGTAGCGAGTTCCTATCTTCATCACAGGTAATTTCTCTATTTATTCTTGTGTCATTGGCGAAACTTCTCACTACCAAGTCCTTAACATTACTGTCTATGTCTGCAATCATAAAAACAAACAGCAGTGCAGCTAACACCGTACCTTGTGGCACACCGGATATTACCTTAGTTTCATCCGATTTCTCATTGTTTGCAATCACTATCTGTTTTCTGTTTTGCAAAAATTCTTTTATCCATCTTCCTACTTTGTCCACAATATTATGTTTTCTAATTTTTTTGGTAATAAATTATGGTCTACCTTGTCAAAAGCTTTTGCAAAGTCTAGGTAAACCACATCTGTATCTTTTTCGTTTATCATATTTTTATATATGTTTTCATGGTGGACTAACAGTTGGGTTTGTGTACTTTTTCCGGGTACAAAACCATGTTGTCCTATATTAAACAAACTATTTTTCATTAAATGTTTCATTATATTTTTCTTCATTACTCTTTCATATACTTTCATAATATGTGATGTTAGACTCACAGGCCTATAATTACTTGCCTCTAGTCTTGATCCACTTTTGAAAATAGGGGTAATATATGCTAATTTATGTTCATCATAAATCTTGCCTGTATTTACATGTTGTCTTAATAATATTGCGAGTGGCTTTGTGATAGAAAGAACTACTTTCTATAACAAAATGGCAGGGACGTCGTCTGGTCCGGCTGCTGATCCATTTTTAATTTCATTAATAGCCTGCACAATATTGGCTTCATTAATATCTATATCCAATAAATATTCACTATTTTCATCCCTTATTTCTGTATCATTATCTTCCCTATCAATTCTAGGTGTAAATTTCTCTTATATCTTTCTGCTAATATGTTGCATATTTCCTTTTTTTCATTTGTTAATTGCCCTTCAGTTCTTAGAGGGCCTATTTCTACTCTTCTTTTATTCATCTTTTTTTGAATATAAGTAAAATATTTTGGGGTTTTGCTTGATATTTTTAGGGTCTTTTCTTCTAAGTCCTGTTTTTCATTTTCATTTGGTTACATAATCTTTTGTTCTGCATTTTCAACCTTACTTTTTAGTTCCATCACTTTCCATGCATTCTTTTCTTTTGCAAGACCTTTTTTCCACTTTCTGATTTTCTGGAACAAGATCAATCCTTCAGTCTCTTGGTATGCATGATTGATGCTTACTTTTCTTCTTTGGTATATATTTATCCTTTATTTTCTCTAATATTTTATATAATGTATCCATATTTACCTGTATATTATCACTTATGAATTTGTTTTCCCTGTCTTTGTTTAATTCTTCATTTATTTCTGACCATTTTATATTCTCACTATAGAAATTGTATTTTCCATATCCTTCCCACTTTTTCATCTCTTGCTTATCTCTGTTTTCACATGCTTTGGAATGGGCTACGACATTATGGTCTGAAATACTCATATTATACACTATTATTTAACTAGTTCACCTCATTCACAAATACTAAGTCTAAAATATTATCCTTTCTTGTTGGCAGGCGATTTATTTGCTGAATGTTATGTTCCAGTAGCATATCTAATGACATTTCAAATTGCCTCTTATCTTCTGCACTAGTAATACTGTCTTTTTATATGTATAAATACAACCACAATCTCCTATTTGTTCTTTCCAATCTACGAAAGGAAAGTTAAAGTCTCCGGATAGGAGTATAGTCCAGTCTTTGTGATTTCTACATATATCATCCAATTTGTCTATTATTATGTCAAACTCTTTAGTTTTGGGGGTCTGTATATTATGATGTTCACTAAGTTTTCAGATTCAAATTCTACTGCTATTAATTCACATTCTAACAGATTTTTCCTTGATTTACATCTCTCCCATATATTGCGGTTCCCCCTTGATTCCTATTTTTTCTATCTGATCTATAAGTTTGGAAACCCTTTATCTGATCACCATCATCAGAGTCTTGGAAATACCATGTTTCAAATATTCATTATATCTATTTTTTCAGTTTGGGTTAGTTCTTCTAGGAACTCTGTTTTTCTTTTTGAGTTACTCGAAACTAAACCCTACGCATTCATCACTATGATGGTTTTCATGTTATCCCCATTATCTAATATGGGTAATAATAAGGATTTTCCCTTGTCTCTCCTGTTCTAATATGTTGTTCTTTTCTTCATTTCCAGAAATTCGGACATAAAAAAATCCAATTTTTCCAATATATATGGTCTTCCATCTTCATATTTATTCATTTTGTGTTCTTATCTGCATTTATATCCGTATCTTCACCATCCCCTGGCATTGTAGATTTTATTTTGGGTTATCATGTCAATTTATTTCTTCGTATGCATGCTGCTGTATTGCCTCATATGTAGAATCTATGAGTTTCTCTGCATCCATACTCTTATCCTGTTCTTTGCTTTCACTATTTTTTTCTGTCTCTTCAATCTTATTTTCTTCTTCTTTTCCATTTTCCTCTTCTTCCTCTTCCTCATCTTTTTCATCCTCTACTATTTGCACATTAAGTCTTGATTTAATAACATTGTCTATCCATACTAGACATGTTGAGCAAAATACTCCTGTGAACTTATTTTTGTTTTGCTGGACTTCAGCACATGTAGGATGAGTAGGTACGTGGCATGCACAGCTATTTTCAAATGATTCACTCTCACTCTCGTTGTGGTCACGAAAAGCTTATGACGTTCCAAATCTACTTTATTCATTCCGAACTGTTATGCGGTATGCGGTACGCATATCATTTAAATCTTCGTAGCCTTTAATTACTTCCCTCCATTACTGAATGTTCTTTTGAAAATAATATGTGCGGCCAACAAAAGAGTTTATTTGTTGCCTTATGCCACATAACCAAGAAACACTTACAATGTTCAAAGTTCAACTTCCTTCCGAATGCTTTGTTTACTATAGTTACATTTATTTTCGGAGTGCGGCTGTTGAAGGGTTTCACATTTAGGTGACTGACGATGTCAATAACGGGTTGGTAAGCCATGTTCAAAAACGTACTTTGCAAAATAATAAATAATCTTATTAAGCCTACAAGCGATCATGACAGGACAGAAGTTACTGAACGTGTTTTAAAACCTTATTCTAACCCTAGTCCAAAATATAAAATATTGGAAATAAAAATTTTAGAAATGAACAAATTTACAGCTAAAGTTCCAATACAGTATGCCAAAATGCGTTTCACGTGAGTAAAGAACGAAAAAGCGATCTATTAATTATTTTTTTTCATTGGTAAATGAATAATACAGCACAACTTAGCATCTACAGTACTAGTGGACAGATGCGCTCAGGCTTCAAGTGATAGTGATCCATAGAATTAAAATGGTTTTGAAAGGTGCTACACAGAAGGAAGCTTTTCGTCTGCCGTGAGTTCCGCGAATGCCACTTATTTTGCCTGTATCAGACAGCCATAATTTGAAGACATGTTTTCCTATTTGTTGTTCATTAGATAATGTAGATATTCATGCACTGAATATTTATGAGTGAAAATTTTATTACTGAATGTTTAAGTAGTGAAATAAATATACATATTCCTATGTAACTTATAGATAAGGTTCGGTTTCTATGCTTTTGAATCAGGGTTACAATACTGTGCTTCGAATATGTGTCTAGAGAACAAGAATGGAAGGACTTGCTCTCGCTTCTTCATTTTGAATTGCTAACCCTGACTTCACATTCAACAGAAACTTTTGTGCAGGTGTTAGTGCAATTATCTAGTAGCACTTATCTAATACTTATTTCTAATAATATATATATATATATATATATATATATATATATATATATATATATATATATATATATATATATATATATATATATATATATATGTGTGTGTGTGTGTGTGTGTATGTATATATATATATATATATATATATATATATATATATATATATATATATATATATATATATATATATATATATATATATATATACATACATACATATTCACACACACAGACTGAGAGACAGATTTTATATTTAGCAAGTCCCAAAAGTTTTCGTTACTCCAGATAGAAAATTGTACCTTGTCGAAAAGATATCAGACACTGTGTTTCTGTCTCCTACCTCTCTCGTCTTGTGGTAGTTGATCATCTGGTCGTCGTGATACCAAAAGACATAGGTGGGAGGTTGCGTATTGTCTCTCAGGACGCAAACGAGTCTTAAAGAGCTTCCTGTTGTCATGTACTTCTCTGGGCCGCCAAGGATCTCACTGGTTGCCTCTGTGGAGAAAATATTGTAAGTAAACGCGAAGTGAACTGAGGCAAATTTTGGTCGTACAGATGGCGTCAGTTCTCCGACTTCGCTTTTCCTTGACACTCAACTTGCACTTTGACTTCCAAAGATTAATTCGATGCAAAGAATAATATTTTCGATCTATAGAAGGATTTTTGGAAGTAAAACTGAAATCCTCTATAATTAGATCGACTAATAACATAAAAAACTATGCTGTGGAATCTTTACTGTAAAAACACTATCCCTATGTAACGTATCTGATCAAGCGTATGGAATCCGCTTGGTTTACGATACTCAAATGCTGAATTATCTAACCTTCCGCTCTCTCTCTCTCTCTCTCTCTCTCTCTCTCTCTCTCACACACACACACACACACACACACACACACGCAATTTTCTTTACCGCTCTAGCCCAAAGATGAAGGTGTTAATTTTTTTCGTAAACGTTTGTTTTCCAGAAAAATCTTTCTTTATTATTATTATTATTATTATTATTATTATTATTATTATTATTATTATTATTATTATTATTATTATTATTGTGAAATTCATGGCCCTGGAAAGGATGTGCAAGTAATTTAATGCTGGCAAAAATTAAGTTTAAGTTATAATTATTTGTACTTCAAGTGTCCTGCATAACAGGTGAGATGATTACACATTTTGAATTTTTTCCTTCGCTAAGACACTAACAATCGAAGATAGACTTACTATACAATCATTAATTTTTATTGCAGAACCAAGAGACAAAAGAATGAGATGATTCTTCAACATTTTCAGCTGTACTTCTGACATTCACATTTTTTGCTTCCTGATGAATTAAAGGTATATTTTGTCGTTTCATGTAGAAATGAATTTTACTACTTGTACACAATCTCTCTTTCTTTCTTTGTCTCTGTCTGTCTGTCTGTCTGTCTCTATCTCCACAATAATCAGGTACTTAGAGTTAGTTTTTGAAATGAAATTTGGATTGGCCTACCCAGAACGTGGAGGGTGGCAAACAGACTAATGGGAGGATGCGAGGAGATCTGGCACTCGTAGACGCCATCGTCCCTCACTTGCACGTATCGTATGTGCAGCTGCCAATCCTGAGGGGGAAAACACGCAAGAAAGTCAACAAGTGAGTTAGATGCTTATGCTAGAACTCTCACACTATGTCTAATGTTTACAGTTGGACTTGCAAATCGTTGTGAAATTTCTTACATATGGGAAATGAAAAAGAACACTACTCATCACGCGAATGTTCAATAATTTATAGCCCATAATATTTTTCATGAGGTAAAATTAAGAACCAAATGAAAATGAAGAAATTGGGCTGTGTTACCTTACATGTTCCTTGCGGCAATAGACCCTCTTTGAGAGTCTGTTGCCACATTTTCTCTCTTTACGTAACTATTTAAGATTTTCTCGGTTGTCTAAATAATACCGAAATGTTTCCAGTTCTCTCTCTCTCTCTCTCTCTCCCTCTCTCTCTTTATATATATATATATATATATATATATATATATATATATATGTATATATATATATATATACTATATATATATATATATATATATATATATATATATATATATATATATATATATATATATATATATATATATATATATATATATATATATATATATATATATATATATATATATAACCCATTTAGCCTTCTTCCCTTTGAAGTGGGTGGTATGTGAACGGTGCTTCCCTCCGGTTTCCCAAGTCATTAAGGATGAGACTGCTAGCCTCATACTCTGGATATATCTATTATCTATTACAGCCGATATAAGCGCAATGTTTTTATAGTTACCGCGTTCAGTCGGGTCACTTTTTTTTGGTAGTTTAGCCATGACTTCCATTTCCAAATCATCAGGCTTGGTTTTTCATCGTATATTATACAAAACAGTCTAGTTGGTATATGAGGTGTCATTTCAATTCCAGCTAAAATTTGCTGCTTCAAAAGCTTTGAATTCGTTTAGAAGTGCTTTGAGGATTTTGTGAGCTTTTGGTAGATCATTCAAATGATCCCTTGACATCTGTTCCTTCTGCCCCCCTCACCACTCACGACATGTTCCGCTCCTTTTCTTTTTTCCTCTGTCTTATTACCCTCTCCCTCCTTTTGACGTGTACGTATGTTCCTCTTTTTCTCTCACCCATGGATATTTATTAACAAATCTGAATACATAGTTTTGTCAACAACTTCAGCCTATTCTCTTATGTCTTCTAAATCTTCGTTTAAAATAAGTGCGTAGCACGTTTAACTTTGTGTTTTTCATCTTCGTGAAATGGGTTTACTTGTATCTTTTGCTTTTGCTCCTCGTGGACAAAGAGTTTGTGTATGTATATTTATATATATATATATATATATATATATATATATATATATATATATATATATATATATATATATATATATATATATATATATATATATATATATATATATATATATATATATATATATATGTAATAACCCTACTCAGAATCAGAGCTCTGACGGTAGCCGCCCTAGAAGTCAAGGAATTAATTCGTTCAATAAATAAGTGAAGCTACAGTAGTCTTATGTCTGAAATTTAACAAAACTGATGTTGTGATGTGAAGTTGCAGGAGCACAATATTAAAAACGTCAGTGGTGTAATGTATGTCTATAAGTTGTGAATATTGTTTTGATCCTTGCACTGATTTGAAACGTGGAACTGATTTGCATTAAAAAGTGCCCCAATATCGAGGTTTTGGACCAGGAAATGGACGCGGGTGCCAAGTTCTTGGTGTTAGAATTAGATTAATGGTATTATTGTTCCTTTGGTGAACGCGTGAACGCCACCTGGAACAAAAAAGAAAGAACAGAAAGCATTCTTTGGAAGTAAGGCGTTATTTCAGTTGAGGAGCAACTGAAAACCTTCTGGTCGGAGATTCCAGTCTTTTCTACACCCTCCTTCCTCACCGAGAAAAGGATTCAGAGTCGAAAGCTTGAAGGAACTTGTTCAAACAGAGTTGAAAAACCTAACCAACGTTTATCACAATTTACCCAGATATGCTTTTATTAGTAATAACTACTGGTCAAGGCTAGACAGGATATAAATCTCTTTAATCATACACATTCATAGGAAACAGTACCTGCCAACTTTCCAGATCAAACTATGGTTTTAGTCAAGTTTTAATATGAGAAAAATGAAGGTTGGAAGGTTGTTTTGGGTTTAGAGAAATTGAAGGGAATTTCAGGGTAGTTTGGAGATACAGTGTGGCAAGGCTTTATAGTAATGACATGCAAAATGAACTTGTAAGGCAATTAATCTGCGAGTGAAGATAGAAGACAGAGTGGAAGATGAAAACGTGTCGACATATTATCTCTCAGGAAAAAAGAGAACGAGAATTCAAATATTTTTAGAATTAAAAATGATGATGGGATCTAAGCTACTGTACAGATTTATAAGATAATGTTAATGTTGGTTAAATTCATCAAGATAGAAAACTTGAATGTGGATGGTTAAACTGGATACAGAAGATTAAGTATGTCATCGAAGAAAGAGGAGGAGGAAGAAGAAATGTGTGCAGCAGTTAATTAAACGTTGAACTACTGGAGTGGAGTCCCGGGAAAGGATGGTTTCCCTACAGAGTTTTCCAGAGACTGTTTTGGGCACCACTGAAAGCTCACCTTGTGCCAGCAGTCACTCAGGTATGTCTGAGTGAGGATTTATATCAGTCTCGGCTTAAGGGTATTCATAAGCTTACGTATAGCAAAAAACAGGGATTTAGAACTTGCAGGAAACTACAGCAGAGGCTTCTATCACGTCTTACGCCGCAGATTATAAACATGTGCCAAGGTGTCAGGGAATCGATAAGAAGTTGGCAATGACCGAGGTGATCTCGCCTGACCTGTAGTACGGTCAGTGGAATCGATGATCGATATTAATTATATGATAAGGGATACAGTTTATTGATCGCCTAGTTCTTCTTTGGAGGGATGGTAGAGCTTTCGACCGGCACGCTGTTGGCCCAGCGTTCGACTCCCCGAGCCGCCAATGAAGAATTAGAGGAATTTATTTCTGGTGATAGAAATTCATTTCTCGTCATAATGTGGTTCGGATTCCACAATTAGCTGTAGGTCCCGTTGCTAGGTAACCAGTTGGTTCTTAGCCACGTAAAAATAAGTCTAATCCTTCGGGCCAGCACTAGGAGAGCTGTTAACCAGCTCAGTGGTCTGGTTAAACTAAGATATACTTAACTTATTTATTGATCGCCTGAAATGCCCTCTTATTTGGCTCTTCTAAACTTTAAATGATCAAAGGTTTTGGCAAGGTGAATGCTGTTCTTATGGAGAATTATGAGTTGTTTAAGGTTTCCAGACTTCTTTATAAGGTGGTGCAAGGTTTTATGTCATCACAATTATCACAATTCTAGCTATTTATGTATCAATGGTGCAATTAGCCTATCTTTAAGATGAACAGATTGGCCAGACTTCAGGCTGTCCTATAGGACGGCCTGTCTGGCCAGTCTTTTCATGCTGTAATATGTTATATTTCAAAAGCCATTTTATTTAACAATTAATAAGAATACAGTTCGTCCTATATAATGAAATGGGATCTGTCTCAAGGTTCAAGAGTTTATAGATGACAAATAATTTGCAGTTTTTATTTTGAGGTTACAAAACAAACTGAATGTTTCTTTCTGAGGTTATGCAGAGTAATAGTGACAAAGTAATAGCAGAATATATAAATGTAAATAATGAACATGAAAATGAGTAAGGCGCAATTCTGAATAAAAGCAGAAGTTCTGGTTTAGGTCTTGGGAAGGGGATAAAGAGGACAGTGTTGTGGGTGTCAGTTTCTTCGACATTTGTGTCAAATGTCAGGGTCTTTTGCAGTGACAGTGATCAGAGAAATGTTGATTTAAACCGATCTGATCTGGAAAACAAGATCAGTTAGATGGTGGGCATCTTTCGGAAGATATAGAAATTAATAGTATTTCAAAGATCTTTTACCGTGGGTGATAAGATCTGAGCAAAATCATGGTATGTATCACATGCATATCCAGTCCAAATGAATATGCACATAGAATTCAGCGATGTTTATTTAAATGCTTCTGGAATAGCGGCTGAGAACCTGTTGCCCTGACTAACAACCATTTATTTACAGACAGTGAAAGGCGGCGTTGGAAATTGGGAGTGTGTAAATCAAGAGTCATAATAAATAAATGTTTTGTGTATGAAATGATCTGCTTCTGTTCTAAAATCAGAGCAAATTTTCTGATTGAAACTAAAACTAATTTTGGAGATGATACGATTTAGATTTGATCTCCACAAGAACGTTTGTTGCTGTACTGTAGAAATGATCTGGATAAGTCAGCGAGACAGACGTCGTGGTTGCTTATGGACTGCATAGATTATGAACAAAAGATCCAGTTATTGTGTCCTTTGTTCAGCTGGAAGTATATTAACAATCATTATATTGACAAGAACAGAAGGAAAACACTTAATAGATATATTCATGAAATGCTTAATACGAATGATGAACACACAATAACTGCCCTTTTTTTGTTGAGCTGTAGAGAATACAGTAGTATGCATCTGATATGTTTTCGTCCTCGTCTAAGAGAATGTCCTGGTTTGAGTAGCTTTTCAGAAAGTGTTGCAAGGCCAGATCAAACAGTTTATCAAGAATACTTGAGCTAGAGTTCGAAAATGTGACAAAAAGAAAAAATGAAACGACTTATATGTGTGTGTGTATGTGTATGTATGTATGTATGTATATATATACACACACACACATATATATATATATATATATATATATATATATATATATATATATATATATATATATATATATATATATATATATATATATATATATATATATATATATATATATATATATATATATTTAGGCCATAGTCTTTCTCTGAGACAATTTTCATTGAGAGCAATTACTTTTGTGGCATCAATGAGTTTTTTTGCCGGAATCTTCATATCGTCGGAGTTTTTTCTGATTCTCAGGCGTCAACCTTCGGTGAAGAGCACAAACTTCTTTGTTTTATTTATTGTTTTCTGTCACGACAGCTGTTTCTCCACTCTGTGGCATTTTCAAGTGACTACTGGTTTACAATTTGGATTTACAATCATTTTGTCCCTACATGCGGATGGAAAAGTAGACCTGACCTGTGATTGGTCCAGGGATTAAAGGGATGAACCACTTTTAGGGTCGAAAGCTTTAGGCATAACATAGAAAATATGAAATGAAATATTCTACTGCAGCTACAAAACAATACTTAATAGTTATGTATAAAAAGAAGGCAGTAGAATTCATCGACCTTCTACATGCAAAAGCACATGATGATGGCATCGCCTCGCTTGACGTGGAAACCCTGTTTACGAACGTTCCCGTCGAAGAAACGATCAACATCACCCTTGACCGTGTGTACAGGTCAGAAAAAGAATCCTCCGTGACATGCTGAAGCCATGTAGCCTCCTACGGAAGCCCCGTTCCTCTCCTATCAAGGGGAACTATATCGGCAAGCAGACGGAGTGGCCATGGGATCTCCACTGGGGGTCCTTTTCGCAAACATGCACAGTACATGGCTACCGTCGAAGAGAGGACCTTCCGTGAACACCGAAAACCGAAGATCTAGGGGCGATACATTGACGATATCTTCGTTACGATAAAAGAAGCTGACGACGCCAGGAAAATAGCGGATGCCTCAAAAAGAAACTCGGTGCTTAATTTCACTACAGAGCACAGCCAGCAGAAGACCCTGCCTTTTCTGGATGTCCTAGTTAAACAACAGGAAGGACAATTAAAACTACGGTGTTCATGAAAACAACGAACGCTGGTCGCTGCTTGAATGCCCGGGGAGAATGCCCAGACGTCTACAAAAAGTCAGCAGTGAGTGGTTATGTCAAAAGAGCACTCACCCACTGCACTTCTTGGAGAGATGTGAACAATGAACTGGACAAAATTCGACAGTTATTGACGAACAATGGATACGCAGATCGTATCATCGAAACTGCAATTAAAAAGAGAACCTTATCATACAAATATCATCGTCTGCATTATGGGACTGCATATAGGGAGGAATGCCGTAGCCTACGGGGAATCATCGATAGAGGCGTGGCACCTAAGGCCTCTTGCAAGAAAATTAACCTCAGGCTATACAGCAAGTCTAACCTAGTAGCAACCCTGATAATGAAAAAAAGTACCGCCCCGGTGGGACCGAAGGAGATGTGTACGAACGTAGTGTATAGATTCATATGCCCGGAGGAGATGTGTCAATCTCACAGCAATACCTACATCGGACGCACTACTACGACCCTTCGGAGGCAAATGCTGGCCCACAGAAACCAAGGGACCATACACCAGGTCTTCACTGATATACTGTATATGATGGAAAACCATCCCTACAAGAACTCATCGAAGGCGCTCAGGTCGTCCATAAAGAAAACAACTATGGTCGTCCTTTAATAGCGGAAGCGGTGAGCATCGCCATCCAAAAACCGACTCTTAACATCCAGCAAGAGTCGGATCACATACTGTACTGTACTCCCTCCCTTCCAGCAGAAAGAGGAGGGCGCGAGCGAACGCAGACCAGACAACGCGTCCCCGAACACTAGACACGGCGTCGCCTTCAGGAAACACAAGAGCAACCAGGGAGGGAGGGAAACACAAGTAACACCTGGTAGTCCCTGAGGCCTCGCTCGACACCAACCATTTAGTGGTTGATATAAAAAAAAAAAAAAAAAAAAAAAGTTTTATTTTTGGTTTTATTTTATATCTTTACTTTTGTAAATATATATACGGTATAACCATAATTGTAAATAAGATTTTTTCTTTTTATACATAACTACCCCGCTGGCAAAGAATTTGGAAGAATGTGTTATCGTCTTATAGAGAGAGAGAGAGAGAGAGAGAGAGAGAGAGAGAGAGAGAGAGAGAGAGAGAGAGAGAGAGAAATCTTGTATAGATCCAAGCATGACACATGAGCTATACTTTCCATTAAAAGACGAACACTCATGGGATATACGTAACGAAGAAGAAAAGTCGAAGCAGATATTATATGTACTGTAAGTGCTTTTATCTAGAAAATTTTTCTCTAGTTCCAAAATGGTGTGGTCAACTTTTGCAGCACTGAGAAACAGAGCTTTTACCGCTCGATTTTAATTGCATTAATGTTGATTGTCAAATACTTGCATGTGTTGAAGGTGAGTTAAAAAATGGGCTGCGAAAATGAACGTTTGTTGAATACAAAATACTGAAACCAGATCAATTATGATTTTCATTCATTTTGAGGAGGCTTTGTGTTTATTAATGAATAACTGTAAGTAACAACAGTGTCTCTTTAATAGTTGTGCACATGCGTTACAGTACATGCAGATTGTGTGTGCTGTAAAACTTACCCATGAAGCATTGTGAAAAAATAAAAAAACCTACGAGATTGCTAAAAGATTACAGTTTCTCTGAATTTCTGAACACTTCAGATATTGGTGAGAAGAGCATTCACTCGCAAATACGAGTAAACGAGTGTTAACAGTTGAAAGTATCATTGTACCTTAGTAAATCCCTGAACAGAGAAGAAAGCGCGTCATATACAAAGCAACATGCCGGTCTTCAGCTTATTTGTGAGCAACTCCTAATTGAAGCGTTCCACAATGTGACTACTGTGCTTCGGTAGCCAACCCCTGCTATGAAGCTAAAGCAGAAGTGGTATCTCAAGGCCATCGTTCTTAAACTACAAATTTCCGACTACGATACTGAACAACACTCATAGTCTTTATTCATACTGTCTCTAAAAAATGACACTGCAAGGAAACTCGTAAGATGCACGACAATACAGTAATGAGCATTTTGTAGAAAGTCCTTCATGCAGTATTAATTTTCTTAGGTGTTTCCATTAGAAGATTATATTGACTGAAAAAGAAAAAAAAAACTTTCATATCTGGCATCCACAACCCTTCGAGCCCCTATTCCTTCACTGGAAGCAGAATGACTCCCAGAACTAAAGTATAAAGCTGGTTCTCATTAAATCGCATCCGCCAAGGAATTTTTCACACCAGGCAGAAAAAACATCCCTGTAGGTACTACTTGAACTTTGTGACGAGGCAACTACAGTAAGTGGAAGGTGTCAAGTGATTGTGCGTGGGACAGACAAGCAGTCAGTCGTTTAGTTTTACGGAATGAATTTTTCGCTAGGGATGAATTTTGAGGGTGGAATTTCTGGGATGGGGTTTCCTGGTCAAAAATGAATCAAATGTCGTTCTATATTTTTTTGTGACTCTGCTTAGGCCTTGTTTTCAAACAGATAAGTTTCATGGACTGATGATGATTCAGGTGTGACCAGTTTGTATACCAGCTAATTGAATCCTATATCTTATGAGAGCAAAGCATCAAGGCTTTTGTATACCCGGTCGGGGATTGGAATGGAATTTACTGTATTGTAAACTAGCTGTTTCAAGGACCAAATATCTGTAAACAAGCATTATGAAAGATTTATATCATCCATCTTGATCTCATCACTGGTCGTACATTTTGCATTCAAATTCCTGATTAGACGAAAAAGTTTATTCCGGCACCTGGTTTCAGACCGGATATTTTATAAAATGGTTGTTAAACCTCTTTTCTGTTGTCAGTTGAAATCACAAAGAAAATCACCTGAAAGGCAGCATCTACGTGTTTACTGAACAAAGCGGACAATACCATACGATAAACTTATAGGAGCTATTCACTATAGATTTTATAAGCTTCATAACTGGGTGTAAACTTTTTAATTGCCACTACTGATCCCCCCCCCCTCTCTCTCTCTTTGTTTCCCACCCCGTGTTGAGGCAGGGTTTAAACATCGTAATGTTTCATAAGATTTCTTACTATCGCTATTCTTTTTTCTCCTTCACAAGACTTACATCTCTCGCTTCCTTCATTTCTTACGCTCAGGATCAGTTGAAACAAATCAGTCCTCTCAGGCAATAGCTCAAGAACCCAGCAGGTCCCTTCCTCCACTCAAGCTAAACTCACAGCATTTGCATGCATGCACGAAGGTGAATGAAATGAACACAACTATAAAGCAACACCCTAAGTCTCCTTGTACAGAGAATGTCAACAAAAATCACTGGAAAAATATTTGACAAAAACTTCCTTAGTTATGTCTCACCCGAGGTTGTTTCCCAGTGTCTTCTGTCTGTAGTGTTCACAGGGCTTTGTAAGATGATGGCATTCAGCCACCATAGCCAAGTGAGACTTTCCTTCTTTTTGTAGTTAAAATTTCCAGTCTATACAAACATTATTTTTCGTCAGCGACCCTCGTTTTGTGGAGGCTGTCAAATCTCTTTGACACACCTTCCTCTCATAAAGATATTTTACATTATGTTTACTCTACTGCTTTTAGTTGCTGTATTTTCGCCCGATTCCGTCAAAGGACGTGTGGGAAGTGTTTTATTGAAGCTTCTTGGAGCAGATGTTTCAAATGCCGTAAAGGCCTCCGTAAGGGGCAGAGCTCTAGGTTCCCTCAGGCTTCCCCGCAGCAGCGTTCCTCAGGGTTCGCCCTGTTCTCGGCTGAGGGTCCTTCAACATCTTCCTGAAATATCTAATAGTCCAAACTTAGTCGCTTGAAACCGTTCAAACGGTGCCAGGGCAGTTATGTACCGGTGCGCTTCTTCAATACGGTGGCAGGCCATATTTAATTGATCATGCACCTCTGCTCATGATATATTGAATTCTTTAGCTGGTCATTTGGAAGGCCATAGTACATCGATTTACAATAATCATATCCACAATGACATATTTGTGAATACATATTCTAATGCTAAGTTCGTCTAAGTATTTCTCTAATTGATTTGATCACTCAGAGACAAATGGACGTTTCATGCCCCTCCTGAATCCTTTACTGAATTCGACTCATTCAATAAAAAGAGAGCCTCTGACGACGACTTCGAAACGTCCCCAGCCTCTTCAGACGCCCTTTTTCCATCACTCGGAATCACAGTCTGTGGTGTCATCTTCTCCGCTTCTTTTCATGTTTACTACTGCTGCAACATCCCTCCCTCATTCACACATGATTCACGCCAGGCTTCGGTAATCTTATGCAATTTGGACATTTCAAACGGCAGATTACAATATGCGCTTCTATGATTGCAGCACGTTTGCCGCAGCATGAACCCTCCTCTCTCCCTTTTGCAAGTATTTCATTTCTATGTGACCGGACCTTTGACGACAGAAACAGATAGTGACGTGATAATATCTATCTGCCTCTTTCATTGCATATCCTCTTGTTCTATCTTATCATGATCCTCGTGGAATAAACCTCTCACAAGTGGATCACACCTCAATATGTAATGCCCCGTATTCCCGGCGGCTGGTTTATAAAAAGATGATCGAAATCTTACTCTCATTATTCTAGACACTCTCCAAATGTTCTCCATAAATATATATATATATATATATATATATATATATATATATATATATATATATATATATATATATATATATATATATATATATATATATATATATATATATATATATATATATATATATATACATACATACAGCAAAAACTGACTAGAAATGCCTAAGAAAATTGTGAAAGGTCTTAGGGGTACTAGGGACTTGACTACATTATTTAAGTATATAAATGTACGTATGTATCAGATTGCGAGGAGGGTCAAAATGACTAAAAATCGTATTTTCGCCCCGTATTTCTGAAAGAAGCATCACCTACAGGCAATCTGAGTGTATAGCCTAGTTGGCCGGGAATTGGTTGGGTGAGGGCAGTTTTACCGATCAGCTGAACTATGACACCTTGACCCCCCGAATATAACTCTGCATTTCAAAAAGAACCCTTCCTCACTCTCGCCTATATTCTCAACATTTAGTAATATCACCCTCTTCTGTTTATATCCTTCCTATATGACCTTAAAGTTATCTAAATCTGATTAAAAATATTAACGGAAAATAGGCGCATGCTCAGTTTCCAGCTGGATAGGCTACCGTACCAACCCCCATAGTTGCTGAGAAAGTCAGCTTCGCCAATAGGCGCTGGTCCCCAGACTCTTCTTCTTTAGGGTGCGGCTTGATATCAAGCTCCTCTCTTGTAACAAGAAGCACAGTATTTTCTACGAAGCCTTCTGCCAATATTTGCTTAATTCCTTTTCGTCCTCTGTTGAGATTCTATGTATTACACTGCACGATGTAGAAGAAGTGAGGTGATGTTTTGTATTAGTGGAAGAGTCCACTCTGCTTACGTGATAAATTCCAGCTTATTCTAATTGTTGTTCTGTAGCATCGACCTAAAATGTTTTTGAGAAACAGTAAGACGTGACAAAAAATGTTTCATCTTCTTCCAGAAGAAGGTGTTTCAAAGCACCAAAATCTTGATTCTGAACGCTGAATTGGCTGTGAAGTTCTTCCCTCTTTGGATGGCAAGCTACGTTCAAAGCGCGAAAGGTCTGTCGGTTGCAAAAGTCAGAACTCATGTTGTACATGTCCAGAGAAGACAAAAATTTCTTGTGATTCCTTCTTCGGCACCGTGTACAAAATAAACATCTAAGTAACGATAGTTCAGCAATATCAAAATTTTAGTCGACCGAAGGTTAAATTCCTAAACTGTACTCGGAACCTACACTTCTTTCTTTTAACGTGCTTTTATTCCCATTTTTGTATGGGGTAAGCACGATGCCTTCTTTTGAAGGACTTTTTTGATTTGGCTTTGGGGTAGACCTGTGGTCTCGATCGGCTGCCCTGCCTGACATCGCTTACACCCCGGTACGTATGTTTCATGTATCATACCCGACCCAACGCCGTTTCTTCCCAGCAGCGAAGTTATTGCGCGGGTATGGCGAGAGTTCGAGACGTGTGAGATGTTTGTTATGTTTTTAGAAGGTGTTGTAGTGGCTTTGTTTTGTGTGTGTATTTAGTCTGTAACATCCATTTGCTTTTTAAGCAAACCTATCCGTTGATTACATATATAATCCCGGGATGTCTACACGGATAGCAAAGTGTCTGCCTCTCTGATCAGTCGGCTGCGGGTTTGAACTCGCGCCACAGACCTCTACGAAGTCCGAAGCTGCTGCTGTAACCGACTGAGCCATCGAGGCTCACTCGGAACCTACACTAAGCTATAATAATAATAATAATAATAATAATAATAATAATAATAATAATAATAATAATAATAATAATAATAATAATAATAAATAAAATCTCTGTTTTTGTGGAGAAGTTTGAGTAGGCAGGCAACTTGACCAACTACA
>NC_089761.1:1660000-1682500 GCF_040412425.1 Macrobrachium rosenbergii
TATGCCAGTCATTATTCTCATTGTTTCCTCTCCATGTGATCACCCGTAGTTCTTCTCCTGCCGTCATGACTCCCTATCGCTCCTCTTCATAGAATAATCCTCTATGTGCTTCTTCCTGTCTTCACTTTCGATTTTTCCTCTTCCTGCTACCACCCTTTATTGGTCTCTTCCTCTCCTCACCCTCTATTTCTTCTCTTCATCCCCTGTCCTGCGCCTCACCTTCATTTTCATTTTTGAGAACTCTTTGTCCTCACCATCAATTTCTCATCTTCTGTCCTGACTCTTTGTTTTTTCTCTTCTTCTTATCTTGCTGTCACCACTCTATTTCTATTTCTCCTTTTCCTGAATCGCCTTCTAATTTCTCTATTTCTCCTCTTCCTTTCATCACCATTTTTTTCCTCTTTCAGCCACCACCTTCTATTTGTCGTTTGCCAGTCATCACCCATCTCTTTCTTCTCTTACTATCATCTCCCCCTGTTACCCATCCTATCATCTCCTGTAATTCTCCTCTTCCAGTTATCACCCTCTGTTTTTTCCTCTTTCTATCCTAACCCTCTATTTCTTACCTTTCTATTATTACCCTCTATTTCTCCTCTCCCTGCTATCTCCCCTCTGTTTTTCCTCATACTATCATCACCTTCTATTTCCTCTATCGCTGCGGCCATTCACCGCATTGTCCTACATTATTCTCTTGATGATAACTACTACTGTAGTAGTGAGGAGCCTTTACAAGACGGCAAAATGCCTCGGCCAAAGAGACGTACCGTGCTTTCTCCTACATTATCAGCAGCACAGTGAAGAACAGCTGTTGTTCCGACTTGAGACCGATGCTCTGTGTTGTTTTTGACAGTAAACTTTGTGAGCAGAGGTGGGAATACTGTCTTGTCCTCCTCGGCAGGACCCACGAACGTAGTTGTTGGAGGCAGAGGACTTGGAAAGTCTGAAAGAACAATGAATTGAATTATGAGATATGTTCCATTGAGTGAACATCTCATCTCAACAAATCCCAAGAAAAGTAAGAGAGAGAAAATGGCGTCATGAAGCCACAGCTGACAGTATTGGTGGCAACGACACCGTCACCTGAATATCAAAGACAAAAGTCGAACTCTTTTTATCTACAATCGACAATAAAATGAAAGTTGATCAAGAAGATGGAAACATAAATTACGCACAAATTAAAACAGAAAAACAATACATCACTCAAACACGTATTATATATGTTAGAATGACAGAAAGAGAGAGAGAGAGATTATGCAAGAAATTAAAAAAAAAGTACTGGCTCAGAGCGAGAGAGAGTTCAAGTAAAACATCCTGGTTTAATGAATCAGACTAAGATGAAACATATGGCAGATATGAGAGAGAGAGAGAGAGAGAGAGAGAGAGAGAGAGAGAGAGAGAGAGAGAGAGAGAGAGAGAGAGAGAGAGAGCGCGGGTAAAAACGGTCTCTTCAGTTGCTTTACCAGACTAGCATCTCAACAACGTTGGTCACGGAAGCAAAAAAAGGTCGGAATACATTTTAATTAATAGATAAGTTTCATAAAACACACCTCATGCAAATAATATAAACATCGAATACTTTCATTCAGTAGCTTCATAAAATCCATCTTCGTAAACAATAGAGTACTCCTAAGTGTATCATAATCAGTTCCTCAAAAGAGCTGCAAAAACACCACAGGATTATACAAAAAAATTCCTCTCCAAATATCCTGGAGAGGGAATGAATACCCATTACCATCTCGGCACTTAGCGAGGACGCGTCTTGTTAAGTCCTACCGGCTGGCGCATTGCTCAAGCAAAGGTAGGGTTGCCAACTCTGACAAATTTCAATAAAGGACAATAATTAGAAATGTAGCCATACTTTTAAAATTAAAGTTTAAATGTATCCATAAGTTTGAATATACTTTGACCATACCTTTACATAAGCTTCTAGTTTTTAAAGTTATATTTGTTCTAATTTTTGGCGGACTTCAGCACTTGCGGATCATGTTTTATTTTTCCGAAAATTCCCGACAAGTGTCTTTCAAGTTAAAGTGTATGAAAAGTTCACTTCTCATTAGTTCTGTGGAGCATCTGTTTCTTTCATTTCGCCATTTAGATGACATTACGCTAAAAGTGCGTTCACAGTATGCTGATGTTCCAGGGATTAAAAGCGCAAATGAAACTATTTTAAATATATTGACGCACTTATGATTAGCACTTTTTAAAATCATGTGCCATTTGCTGCTGGTTGTTTTGCATTCTGTAAACAGTTCAGAACTTTGAATCTTGTTGAAACTTTCTTTCAACTTCAAATCTTCTACAATTTCTATAAATTTCTGATATTTTGGGAAGGAATATCTTAAAAAAACTTAGATTTGATAACTTTCCAAATGTTGAATTTTCATCAGTCGATTCTTTTTTCCAAATATGTTATTGATGACATAAGAAATAATCTAAAGTCTTCAGTTGTCTCTTGAGCTTCAATAGTGTCTACATTTTTAAGAAGTTGGTGAACTTGATACCCAAAGAATTTTTCATCATATCGGGATTTTAACTTATTTCTTAAATCGGCCAAAATAATGAAAACATCTGCTGCTGAAGCTTCGTTCCTCTCCAGTTCTTGAACGGCTGCGAGAATAGCAAGTAAATTTCAATAAGCTGAGAAATTTCTGTAGAATCATTATCTATTCTAAGAAGTTGAAGTAGTTGTTTAGAGCAATCAGTTGGTCTGCTCAAGAAATAAGAACTTAAAGCTTTCCAAGAAAGTAAAAGTCTTTCAATGCATGGCTGCAGGGATAGCCACCTAGTGGGTACATGTCGAAGAATTTCATTAAATTCTGTATCTACAAACAAATAAAACTCTTTAAGAGTTTCGCGTCTTTTTGCTGACATTGAGAAATGGCCATAAATTTTCAGGACAATATTTTCAATGTCCACATTCAAGTTTCCCAAAGCAAATCTTATTGAATTGTGTAAAATGTGCGCACTGCAGTTAGCCTTAACAATACCATCATTCAGTGTGCAAATGTTTGTATATAAACTAAAACAAGAAACTCTTCAATCAAGCTGGAAATTATCCATAGTGTTTTTCAAACAACTGAACATTCCATCTGCACTTTCATCTGCATTCTCGATAAATTCAATAATACAATTTCCTGTGCCATGTTCCACATACTGGGAACATTTTCCTGTTTTTTTATATTTGAAGCATCAGTTTGAAGTGCAAAAACCAGAGGAGGATCATGTTTCAAATCATCCATAACCACTCGTAATGCCTTTTTACCTACCACATTTGTAACAATTGCCTCGGATTTGGTTCGACCACAAGATACTTTTGCTGCAACTTTCGAATCCTGGTTAAGTTTTGAATTTAATTTCAGGCCACAATCCAGCGAGTTGTATGAATGATTGTGTTTAACTGCATGATATATTTGAGCTATTTCCGAAGCAACTACAATACCTTCTTCTTCTGAATTAGTTTTCACTCAAAATTTATCAATTAGAGAACTGCAAGCTGAAGTTTTAATTCTCGTTTTGTGGTTATCCGAATTTGCATGTTGTGTTACTGCTAAAGCACCCATGTATCCAATTTCAAAAACACTTTGACAAATGTTACACTTTGCCTCTTGTGGATTACTAGTTTCTACGAACCATTCATACTAATTTTTCCAGTCCTTGTTAAATGAGCACATGCGCTTTTTTTTTTCTTCACTGGGTGTTCCATGATCTGGCAACAGAAAACCATTAAACATTAATTGCTTTTTGATATATATTTTCAGAGTCAACATTTAATGAATTAAGCTAGTCAGCTAAGTAATGGGATTTTCAATCGTATATATACTTGTAATTTGTTATTAATTGCCTGAAAATAATAAATGTATAAGTAAGACCATCGTAACAATATTCTTAACCAAGTAGCTAACTATATTTTTTGTTATTATCACCAGCAACCTAATAGGTATCAATATACAGCTAAAATAAAATAACTGTCATGTAACCTTCCTTCACAGATACTAAGAGCACAGTAACTGAACAAGTCTGAAGTTCACAACCAGTGTTGTCAAATGAAAATTATAAAAAGGAACAAAATTCCCCTCAAAAACAGAGAAAAAA
Organism: Macrobrachium rosenbergii; assembly: GCF_040412425.1. Classification (NCBI taxonomy): domain Eukaryota; kingdom Metazoa; phylum Arthropoda; class Malacostraca; order Decapoda; family Palaemonidae; genus Macrobrachium; species Macrobrachium rosenbergii. The sequence continues at coordinate 1,664,093 of NC_089761.1, forward strand.
ACTCCTAAGAAAAGAGCCAAGTAAAAAATAGATAAATAAATAAATTAATATAAAATTATATCATAATAAATATATAATGCTATATGATAAAAATATATATAAAAATATAACTACAACGCAATATTCCTTTCAACTTTGCAACGGTGTCACATTTCTTAACTAACAGGTTAGTAAAAGACACTGTTTATTACGGGACTGCATTAATATTTTCTTGTCTCTGTATGCTATAGCAGGCTTACCAGCTGACAATATTTTGCTGCACTAGCATACTGTACTTGCAATAGGCCTATTGACAATGTGCTTCTGTATTTTACCTGGACCTGGTACATACACACTGTCTGGTACGGGACTGCATTAATATTTTCTTGTCTCTGCATGCTTTAGCCTACCAGCTGACACTATTTTGCTGCAATAGCACACTTGTAATATTTACAGTGTGCTTTTGAATTATCACCTGATATAGCTGGTTAAAGTATACCTTAGTTTAACCAGACCACTGAGCTGATTAACACCCCTAGGGCTGGCCCGAAGGATTAGATTTATTTTTACGTGGCTAAGAACCAATTGGTTACCTAGCAACGGGACCTACAGCTTCTTGTGGAATCCGAACCACATTATAGCGAGAAATGAATTTCTATCACCAGAAGCAAATTCCTCTTGTTCTACACTGGCCGGTCGGAGATTCGAACTTGCGACCAACAGAGTGGTAGCTAAGAACAGAACCCGCTCACCCAGCGAGGAACTGATATAGGTGGTACTTCACATAACAACATACTAAAAGTTTTTTCAGTAAGCCATTCTTTTCTAAATTTTTGAGTGTTTTCTTATCCTTACTTATATTTTTAAGATATAATGCGCATTCATTTCACAAAATACATTGCGTGCAAGGAGCTCACAATTTTATGAAAGAAAAGTGAGATGAATTAACCTCCACATGTATTAGACATAATGACAACGAAATTATATACCTTTGCACCTCACAAAGTTGAAAAGGCAACTGAAACTCTGAAAGTGACTGAAACTGAGCGGCAGCCGCGCTCAAACTTAACAGAACGAGTATGTAGCGCTTACAGTACTGTACTAGCGCCTTACAAACTACCACTGCCATTGCCAAGTTTGTGCACAATTCTGCACATCAAATTGTCATCAATTTTGTTGACAATGATATGACAGAAATAAAGGACATTTGGCGTCCTTCCTAAATGCAAAAATGGACAAGGACTGAATACCTAAATTAAAGGGCTGTCCTTTGAGATCAAGGACAGTTGGCAACTCAAAGGAAAGGCCTCAAATTTCAGGGGTCCGAGCAATCAGGGCAGGATTTTGGGGTTGCCCACCATTAAAGAAGACGAGTCATAAGTCGTGCGTGAAAAAGCGGTTTCCCACCTCCCTGGCGCTCTTGTACTGTACAACTCCTGTGGACTCTGATGTGGAAGCATTAATTTTTTTAATGACGACCAAAGCTCTCTAGTATTGTTTAATAGAAGAAAATATGTCTGTCTCTGCAATATCAGATCCTCTAAGAATACAATTTAGGAGAGAGAGAGAGAGAGAGAGAGAGAGAGAGAGAGAGAGAGAGAGAGAGAGAGAGGGCTCATCCTTGGAACGTGTTCTTGTGCACCTTTCGGAATACGCCGTCATGACATTTTTGCTGCATCTGTGAAACTCATAACATGAAAACCATCATCCACCCCATTGAGAGAGAAAGTGACAGAGAACGAGAGAAAGTGATTGGATGTCTGTGCTTGAATGAAACAGAGATAAATAGTAGGAGAATGTATATGAAAAAATATCCTGCATCAATGAGAGAGAGAGAGAGAGAGAGATGTGAAAAGTATCATCCAGCTCTAGTGAATTGAAGAGAGAGAGGAGATGAATAAAAAAGAAAACTCACTGTTATAAGGATGACGATGACAGAAAGAGAGACAGACGAGAGAGAGAGAGAGAGAGAGAGAGAGAGAGAGAGAGAGAGAGAGAGAGAGAATGGAGGAAGAGGAAAAAGTCATACCATTCCAGCGAGAGAGATGATCCTGCGCCAGTGACAGGCAGAGAATGAGAGAAAGATTGATTAAGAGTTCATAAAAATAACATCATACCTGATGATATATATATATATATAGTATATATATATATATATATATATATATATATATATATATATATATATATATATATATATATATATATATATATATATATATATATATATATAGAGAGAGAGAGAGAGAGAGAGAGAGAGAGAGAGAGAGAGAGAGAGAGAGAGAAACCTTCGTGTTCTAATATGAGTGGGAGAAAGATAGAAAGAGATGTGAACAATAGCCTTATGCTCCATGAGAGAGTACGAAGCAGAACAAAAAAAATTTAAAACATCATTCTGCTCTAATTCGAAAAAAAGCGAAGGAAAATATGGAAAAATAGTATCCGGATACTTCTTTAATGAGAGAGAGAGAGAGAGAGAGAGAGAGAGAGAGAGAGAGAGAGAGAGAGAGAGAGAGAGAGAGAGAGCAGGTGAATATAGAAAATATCATGCTGCTCTAATGAGAGAGAGAATGAGAGAAAGAGAAAGAATATAAAGCTGCTCTGTACCAGTGGTTCACTTCCTTTGTGTGGACTTATACTATATGTATTATTGATCTATAAAATAAGATGCTCTGAGTACACTGATTTATAATTGGGATTTCCAGAGGGAAATGTTGCTACAAGCGGTAGACCCAGTAGCTGAACCAGTCGGGATGATAGGTGGAGCAAAAGCAAGTGACTGTGCGGGTAACAGTGCTCTGGCTGGCTGCTGTACTTGGCAGTGAAGCTCAAAGCTTACTGCATAGGGCTACCTTGCAGCCCTGTAACCAATTGCACCTGGGAATGAGCGCTTTCTTGAGGGATCATTGGTTTCTTTCTGCCATATCAATGGCAGCTGGGTAAAAGCCAGCTCTCTATCAGATGTATGTCATTGGGAATGACGAAATAGCTGACCCAACCATCGAAGAGTGCCTCGACACAGGAGCTCATGATTGTTCCTGTCATTAGTGTTTGCCTCTGGCCATCTTATGACCTTTCTGTTGCTGTGGAGATATATCTGAACCCACTGAAAGGGAGGGGTAGGTGTCCCACTAAAATGACATTGAGATGGCTGAACTGTTGTCTGGGGTGTGGGAATTCAGCAATACATGACTCCAAGTGATGGATTATTCTTTTGGTGCTTGTTAAACTTTTTTGCCCACATTCAATGTATCTGTTTGCTCCAAGACGTAAAAATTTTTGTATCACTAGTTTTGCTGGATGGACAGATGAGTCTGTGGATGAGTTCAAAAATCCTTTGCTGAAGGGATCTTGGCATCTGAGGCTGCAGGTGTCCTGTGCTGGTATTGCACTGAAGGGGACGTCTTCCCGTTTTAGGTTTGCCATGGTGATGCAATTGCTTCTGTTTCAGGGTTTGGTGGTTGAGCATTTGCGAGTTTGTCATAATCTATGCCATGATGGACCTAGTTAATCACCATCCTGGGTAGGGTATGCTACAGGATTTTCCTTTCTGGGACTTTGTTTTGTGGTACACCTGAATTTGGTGGTGGGTCTTGATACATGAAGGATGTGTCCTGCTATTTAATTAAGGTGTGGATGACTTGCTAATGACCTGTCAGGATTGATGAAGGGCAAACCTTTGAGTAGATTCTGGAAATGTTTATTACTCCGGTGTATAGCAAGAAATTCTCAGTCAAAGGATATTTATTTTTACTCTCCCGGTGTTAGGTTTTGGCTTAAGGCATCAAGAGGTTTGGTTATACCATTGATAGAGTGTGAGTCTGGCCTAGGTGTTGAGGAATGCCAGCACAGTAGCATCTGAAAGTGCATTCTTGTTGCTGTATAGGCATTGCATTAAGAGGGGCACAACTCAAGAGTCTTGATTTTACAACTGATGTTCTCTTATGGTGATCAAGTTGCATGATTTTTGATGGCTGATACCTTGGAGTGTGTATATGGAGATATGATGACCCAGAGACGTGGCAGAGGCCTTGATGGTGCATTTGGTGGGGCAGGTGACTAGACTTTTCTTGTAGAGGAGTTAGTATAGCTCTGACATATTTTTGGTGTTCTTCCAGATTTATGAAGAATATGAGTATGTTGTCGACATATCAAACCCAGAAGGGGAGGTTTCTAAGAATATTGTCCATCAACCTCTGGAAAGCAAGCCCTGAATTCTGGAGGCAGAATGTGGCATAGTTAAAGGCATAGGTCCTATAACGCATTTTTGGGCTTTCTTTGACATGGACTTAGACTAACAAGTAGCCTCAAAGCCTCATAAGTTTCATCTCCTTGAAGATCTTGTTGGTGAATAGTTACTCCAGTGGCAGGTGACGGGACTTTGAGTGAACTGGGGCCAGTTGTTTTGATATAATTGTGGATGCTGTGTTTTTCAGGGATTTCAGAATCTGTTGAAGTTTTGGCCCAGATACACTGGGAAACACCTACAGTAGATGGTGTAACTTTGCAGGCCCTACCACTGAGATGGGCAGTGCTTGGTGCCTATGGAGAAGTGTCCTTGGAAGGACAGGTTCAGGAAGTGGTGATGAGTGACATCCGCTAGCAGCCCATAGTGTTCAAGGAAGTTTGTACTGTGCAGAGGTGTCTAGACGTCAGCAATGATGAAATCCCCAATATACTTACTGCCCATTAAGAAGAGGGTGAAGACCCACTGGTCATATGAAGGTATGGTCCAGCCTGGAGGTTTGTTGGCAGGTGGTGTAACCAGATTTTGCTGGATAGGCTGACCATCTTTGGCTTTATTATGGTGTCCAGCTCTGGCAGAATGAGTAGGGACTTAAGCTCATCTTGAGATGCCCTCGCTGACTTATTCCCTAGTGGAGTGTTTAGGAGAGCAATGGTCCATTTGTGGGTAGGGAGAACTCTGCTAGCAGAAACTGGTGTAGTTCTTTTTATGCAATCCTCTTGCATTGTCTGTCAGCCAGCCAGGGGAGAGGGTGTCGATAGTTGCCGTTTTCATTGAGCTGGAGACATTTTGGAGATGGAATTGTACCTTTAATCTCTGGAACCAGTGAGATAGTTGTCAAAAAGGGCATCAGACTAAGATTTTCCAAATTCATATTTGATTATCTTTTCCTCACATAATCTCTTTGGTGAGAGAACTGAGATTTTTATCTGCCATGATACTGAGACAGTCTTCTGTTTTATTTTGTTTGTCTCCCAGACGACTGTCTCTCTAGCTGCTGGCTTGGCCATGTTTAGTCCCTTAGTTGCTAGGGTTTGGTGTGAGAACTGTATTTTTATCTACTGTGCTACTGAGATACACAATTTAACATCTTAAGAGAGAAATAGCCAAACCTCATGCACGATACTTAATCCATTAGTAGCTTTTTATATTGGTAAACATGGCTGCATTTAGTCCATTAGTAGCCAGGGTTTGGTGTGAGAGACATGCCTTCTTAATGAGTGGAGGACAAACTTGAGAAAGCCAGAGCTAAGAACTGTATTTAGCCCATTCGTGGCTGTTGGGGTGATATGGCATGGCTTGGAACCATGCTGTTCTACCCAGTCACCCAAAGGGTCACCAGTGTAGGTTTACAAAAAGATGTTCAGAAAACACAGATTTCTTAGGATCTGACCTGCTTTTGATATAACCAAGGATCTAACCTGCTTTTGATACAGTGACCAGACCAGGTGACAGGGGAATGGAGCTGACAGTTACAATAAATAGCACCATTCAAGTACTGAATTCAGAATTGTTTACAACGTGCCACACTGAGTTAGAATTGCATCCTGGTGAGGGTTGATTTAATAGCCATTACCTGTGCATCTTGGCTCCTCCTGTAGGGCATTAAGGAATCATGTAGCTTATGGTCAAATATGTGTACTGGTTGTCTTCAGATAGGTGAGAGGTACTGAGAGACAGTTCCATTAATTCAAGGCTATGTAAACAAAAGATGGTGAAAGAGATATTTTGGCCAGGTCATTATTGAACTTCATGCAGATGGTCTCCGGTTTGCAAGGGATATACTGTCTTCATCGAAAAAATAAGTTCTACTCTTGTTAAGTAAGTTAATCACCTCCTACTGATTTTTATTGGCACAATCAAGATGTTTTCGGCTCTTTTTTTTTTATCAAACCATCGATTGTGCTTAAGCCTCCAGTCAGCATATTCTGTGTATCATCTACACAAATAACAAGAAGACACTCGCTTTAATGCTGAGGTATATCACTGCTGTGGATAAAGGGCAACAATAGGTCTGGGGTCGATCTCTGAGGTAGGGTAAACGATGTATTCTTAAGAAAATAAAACTAATCCAATATGAACAGACTGAATACTGGTGCTTGCGCGATTTCGAACAAAAAAGGTCTAACTCTCTCGTCAGGTATTTTACTGATCAGAATTTGATGGTGAAATTAAGTTTTTTGTTTTCTTTATTCTCGTGTTTTGGTAACCTTTAAATAGTGAGGTTTCTGTTGATGGATTATGTCTAGAACCATTTTATGCGTTAGCCATTCAGTGGTCTGATTCACCAAAAGTCATTAGTTGAATGGCAGTTATTTGCTCTAATATCCTAGAAATGATGGGCAAAAGAGAGATGGTTCTGTAGAAAAGTGTTAACTTAAAAACAAGATCCGCAAGATTTGGTGAGTATTAGAAGACCGATCACTCACTGTATCTGTACCCACAGGCTGAGATCTATTGCCATTTCCGGTGAACAACAATGCCAAAGGCTGATGGCAATGAACCAGTGGGTATTCAAGAAATTTTCTTCTGAGTCATCGAATATTATCAAAGTATTTTTTACACTTCTGTGTAGCATCATGTAGATTTTCTAGTGGCATAGGAATTATTTTCCTGATGACATTGTATGTTCACTCATGTTACCCTTGTATTTAGAGAGGTCTCTTTTGAAATTACTTTTTTTTTTATTAGAAACACTACCTCGACAGGGCTCCTTTCCCTTTTGTTATTATTTCCAGTTTCAGGCTCATGTGCATTTAATGTATATTTTTTCGTGGATAATCTTGAATGGCAATGGTTACGAATATTGCTAATTTATATACAAGAACCTGAGCATCTGCGCCGTTAGTATATAAAATGTCATTTACGGGACAGCATTCATTCAAGAGAATTCTCAAAAGTAATTCTAGGGGTAATGCTCAGGCAAGCGGAATGTTGTAGCCGTCAGGGGCGCTTCTCTTTCTTATGTAAATGATAGGCGTTGAAAGTTCATGATCATGCGCCGAACATGACATACAACACGGTAATGGTGATGATATCCAAAAGAAATGAAAATGTAACTGTATCTCGAGCTGGTTTCATTATTAGCAAAGTGGAGGGTTTTAATTGTTTTCCTTTCCATTATTTTGAAATAAAACTCACCTAGAATATGAGTCAAAGCTTTCATTAAGTGGACGTGGATGACGTCATGCACAGCATGGTAAATGAAGACAAAATTTTTCATACTGAAATTCATCAAAAGGTCTTTTGTGATCTCCTAAATTTAGGTTTCAGTATTCCATGATGTTGAAGTGGTCTCTTGCAAAGATCCAAACTCGCCCTCTCTCTCAATCGTGATTTATATAATACCCCACAGTTATATTATATAACACTGTTAGAGCGACGAAGAGACGGATTTTCGGGTTACGCTGAAGCAGGTGGGGACCGAGTCTTCTTGTACTGGGTTTCGTCGGCCCCCTCGTTAGAGGACCATCTATGATGGAAAAAGTGGTCACACTTCAGTATGATGTCTGTAAGATGTTCCATTTCATTTCGGGCATGAGGCTGGTAGCCTAAGTCCCACTTACTCAAAATTGGCGTTCAGCTTCTTGCCGGAGCAGGTGTGGCCAGGTCATTTGTATCATTGACTCTTTCTTATTCATAAGCAGCTTTTTGGGAGTCTCCTCTTTTGCTGCGTCACCAGAAGATAAGATAGTGCAGAGCAGTTTTACTGGATTCATGGCGGCATCTAAGCTGTCTTGCAACTTGAATTCAGAAATCACTTAAAAAGGACATTTAACAATTGATTAATATGAATCTGTAGGGACAGTTTCCTGGCTCTCATTTATAACGTAAATTACTCTGTTGGCTTCGCCAGGCCATTCCTAAATTGGAAATTGGTTTTGAACAATAACACCCTGCTATTTGGAAGTGAATGGAGTTGTCTATATTTTTTCCAATCTGTTCGCCTCTCAGGGCAGGTGCGCCTGTATGAATGCTCGTGTCATCACTTACTTGCTTGCCTGGGACCTGCAGCGAGAGGGCAAACACTGTCTTCCAAAAATCTGCTGAGTGTGATTCAGCTCAAGTATGTTGGGGTCCACAGGAAGGAAGGGAGGAAGGAAGGAAGGAAGAAAGGAAGGAAGGAAGGAGGCAGTGTTCTGGGACACAGCGGACTGGGAGAGAGTGACAGAAAAGAAGATTGTGAAAAATATTATCCTTCTCCGGTGAGAGAGAGAGAGAGAGAGAGAGAGAGAGAGAGAGAGAGAGAGAGAGAGAGAGAGAGAGAGAGAAATAGCATCCTGCTCTAGTGAAAGAGAGATTGAGACAAAGGAGTGAGATGAAAAACCACTGCTCTTATGGGAAAAGGAGATAATAATAGGAAAAACATCATTTCGCTGCGATGAATGAAAGTGAGAGAGAGGGAGTTCTGCCCGGTCTCATGAGTGGTAAAAACAACACGATAAAGATAACCGTTCTCTAATGAAAGAGAGAGAGAGAGAGAGAGAGAGAGAGAGAGAGAGAGAGAGAGAGATGAATGAGTATTTGAAAGATATCACCATTGTCTCAAGACGGAGAGAGAAAGAAAAATGAGAGTGAGAATATGACAAAATGGCATCAGTCAGTAATGAGAGAGTGGCAGCAGGAAAAGGAGAATATGAAATTTCCCTTCCTGTTCTACGAAGAGAGAATGTGTAGAAAATGAGTGAGAGTCAGATTATGAAAATCAGCATCCTGCTTGAGAGAGAGAGAGAGAGAGAGAGAGAGAGAGAGAGAGAGAGAGAGAGAGAGAGAGAGAGAGAGAGAGAGACCTCTGCCTAGTAAGAGAGAAAGAGAAAAATAAGAGGAAGGATATGAAAAAAATCCGTCTGTAATGGGAGAGCGAGAGAAAGAGAGGAGAATCTGATGAGCGAGAGTGAGCAAGAAAATGAGTGAGAGGGGAAACATGTTATCTTTTCTTTAAAGGGACGGTGAGTGGGAGAACGACAGAGGAAGAATATGAAAAATAGCATCCACCTTCAGCGAGAGGAGGAAGAAGAAGAAGAAGAAGAAGAAGAAGAAGAAGAAGAAGAAGAGAGAGAGAAGAGAGAGAGAGAGAAATAACCTTAGAAGAGAGAGAGAGAGAGAGAGAGAGAGAGAGAGAGAGAGAGAGAGAGAGAGAGAGAGAGAGAGAGAGAGATGAATTAAAAAAATAGCAGTAAGAGAGAGAAAATAAGAGATAGATGAAGAATAGAAAACTTTGTGTTATTTTTTAGCCTGGTACTTTACAATCTGTTCCCTTTGCATCATATCAATTAATAAAAAATGTTCTCTTCATATCTTTGGCGCCTCCCACTTCTTTAAAAGTTGCAGTGCAATAAAAGGATGAATAAAATTTCATGCACTCTGTGGCAGTTACTCATTACCGGATGATGGATTTTCTGCTCTGATATTCCTCCTAGCGTACAGTTTTACACACCCTTACATAATATGCATTACCTGCAAAGTATTAAGAAGGGAACAATCTTAAAATCTAATGATTTTCTCCACGACGCCGAATCAATTGGGGCTTAGGGAAGGAATTGTACTGGGGCCAAATCGACCTCCCGTTTCGTACACTCACACACACACACACACACACACAGCAGAGAGAGAGAGAGAGAGAGAGAGAGAGAGAGAGAGAGAGAGAGAGAGAGAGAGAGAGAGAGAAGAATTTGAAAACTGCTTCGATAATTCGATGAGAAAGAGTGAGAGAGAAATGACTCCCTGCTCCAGCGTCTGAGAAACAGTGAGAAAATAAGAAAAGTATCTTTCTCTTGACGAGAGAGAGAGAGAGAGAGAGAGAGAGAGAGAGAGAGAGAGAGAGAGAGACCGTGGCACTTAAGCTTCATAAAACCACCAAACAGAGTGGAGGCCAAGAGGAGGGGAGCGCTGCTGGTATCTTTTTAAAATTCTGATTTCAGAAGAGCAAAAGAGACACTCATTCTAAGGGATTTCGGTGTAAGAAAGCAAAGGACATTTGTGCAAATCTTGTATTTCTTCTGCAACCAAACCCAGATAGCTTCTTACAGGATGATCCCTAGAGACATACAGGCAGTCAAATGCCTGTGCACACATAAAGTACTCAAACGGACAAATGAATTCTTTAATATCAAATGTGTAATTCAAAGATTCTTCTCAGTGCTTTAATGAATTTCGAGTAGTAGCTAACGAAGTTCATTTAAAATAATATAAACCAAAGGTTGAAACGATTCTGAACTCATAATTTTGTACACAGCTCATGTACTGTACATGCTTTTGCGATCAAGTTTCTAGGCTATTGCTTACTAAAACACACTAAATGTAAGATTAAACCGTAAACAGGAAACTGCCAGGGAATTATCATAATCATTTGGAAAACGCCGCGCGTCCTCGATGCTACAAAAAAAAAGACCTTTTATTGTAGAGAAATATATGAATGTTATCGAGAAAGTGGTGCTAGGTCCTAATAGGAGGGAAGGTCACCGAACATGGTCAATGTTGTTTAGTTTAGTGTTTCATACTCCAGCTCCTCTTTGGGACAGACACCGGTATTTTCTCTTTTATGATGCTTCTGTAATCTTATTTTTAGCAATGACGAATGCAATATTTTAACACAAACGAAATTTTATTGTCATTTTGATTTACGACGCCAACTTTATTTATTTTACTCAGAAAGTTTGTTTGTGTGTGTGTGTGTTTACATATTACTCTCCTCATCCTAAATGGCGACGTGCAAACTGGACACTAATGCAACCTGTGACGAGAAATGGTTTACTGGGCATTGAAGGCAAGTCACGTTCAAGGTCAGAGATATAATAGTAATTTGACTTTGGCCATAAATTTTGAACAGTACAAACCCTCATATATAATATGCACATTCCATGAAAGAAGTCACTGTGCACAATGACGGCACGGTCACAGTCATACTTAGAAGTCGATGGCCAAATATGAATTTAACCTTAGTAGGCATAATTATGCCTTGAATGGGTTCGATGTATACAATGGAGTCAAGGTCTTACTCAGACGTCAAAATTCCAACAGGAATTTAACGCTGGCCCTAAGTTTTGAATGACATGAGAGAAAGACTTCATAACTGGCATGCACATTATAATCATCATCTATTGAAACTGTTGCACAGAGTGAGGTCAAAGTCAAACTCATGTGATAGGCCAAAGGTCAGGTAAGAATTTAGCCTTGGCCATAATTATAAACTATGTCAAATAAGCAGAGACTTCATAATTGCATGCATAGGTCACTCATGATGCTGATGTGCAAGGTGAGAGATCAAGGTCATAATTATAGGTCATAGGTAAGACTGAAAATCACTTTAGCCGCAACTTTTACTGCTTTTGCGAGAGAGACGTTATACCCATTTTGCCGAGTGAGGTTAAGGGCAAGGATTTACTGAGTGGTCAAAGGTCAAATAGGAATTTAACATGTCTATAAGTGGCATGTATAATTCACTAATAAATGCCTATCTGATAATGGTCAAATAGGCATTTAGCATTGGCCATAAGTGACTGATTCTGCAAAACACAGTCACCAATGAAGACAATGTTCAGGGAGAGGTCAAGATTTAGAGGTCAAGCTTAAAATGGAAATTTAACAATGGCCATAAGCTTTGAACTGTTCAAAAAGATATTCACATTTTGGATGCATAATTTACGTATGTAGTAGATGTGGAAGGAGAGGTCACGGTTATAAGTAACTTTTATACTACAGGAGATACTATTTACATTTGGCAAGCTGACATGCAGATGGGGTCAAAGGCCAAACAGGAAATTAACTTTGTCCATAAAAATTCAGGGTCATTTATAGCTTTTACAGTGAGGCAACTCCAGACATTCTCAAGTGCAGTGCAAGCACTTCATGAAAGTATAATCACTGTCCTTTCGTTAAGCAACTTACGAGGAAATGGTTGATGTGGGGGAGGATTAATACACAACCACAATGATTCAGTCTGGCAACGCGAGTGAAATCGCTTTTGATTCTGAATGGGGATATGTGGTGCGAAGCTCAAGTAGCAGAACTATTATGGCGTTATATGAAAAATCGAGTATTTCGGTATTTTGTTCGACGCCTTTGCTCGTTAGCTCATACTGTTAGCACTCAGTATGCACCTTAGGTGCGCCTTATTCAATGGCATCTTTATGCACCACAACAGGCTTTTGGCTGTCCCCTTGCCAGCCTTCCACCCTCCTCATTTTGGCTGAAGAGGAGGAGCCACGCCCTCTTTTTCCTACCATATTTATCAGTGACAAAAATAGGGCTTTTCTTGAATTTATGTTGGTTTCCTTAAGAATAATTTTAAATTTTTTCTTGTTACTGAACTCAGCAATTAGTTATTGATATTGAGGCTACAGTTGCCTTTGAATTTACTTTTAAAAACTGTTGAAATGCTGACGATCCTTTGGGAGAGTTTTGGTGTTTTCATCATTGTAATAACTTCGCCGATTCGTCTGTTCGTATCATTATTACCCTTTTTCATTTTTCTGGTGTGTCATGGTAGTTTTACTGCAATGAAGGAAGACGCTCACTGTTTTCTTCCATGCACATGCCAAAGGGAAAGTGGAAATGAAGCAAATGGAAATGAACACCACAAAGCTCCAGAGGAAGATCAACATTTCAAGTTCTGAGTCGTTGCTAATGCTCATATTGCCAACTAACAACTACTACTGTTCAACCAGTTACAAGTGATACAGAAGAGGACCCACTGACCTTAGTTCCATATTGGACAAGTCTTACGCATCACCAGATCGTTTATGAATTGGTGAGCTGAAACAGGTTTTTCTTCATCATCCTCATCTTACATTGATGAAGTGAAGGCCTCCCTATCGGCCCTCAGCTGGTTTATGTAGCGGGTCCCTTTACCAATCATCAACTGTGATTTTCTTGAAAATAACTATTCTTGTAATCTTGTAAGTCATAGCTGTTTTTGGATAGAGATGTCTGAAGGTCCCCGTTGTATATCTTGCAATTTTATACCTGTTGTAGCAACTTACCAATAGCCTGGTGTCATTTGCGCAAAAGTCTGGGCTTTACATAAATGTCCCCGTTTATTCATCCTTGATCCTACGCGTGGTGACAACTCTGAGATTCTGATGAGGTCAGTGGATGTCATCCTACTCTTAAACACTGAAATTCCAAAGACGTCATTCGTCAGTAAGTTTCGACAAACGTGAACTGTCCTTTTGATTTTTTCTCCGATTTTTTAGCATACTTCAATACAGTGCCGGAGGCTTGCTTCAAATGACACCAAAACCAGCTTTATACCATTAAAAATTAATTCACTGCAGGAAATAAAAAGCTGTGGTACATTCATTGTTGGCCAGAGTATCGATTCAGTCCACAGGAGATCTACCTAGTTGTTTGGGATACTCTTGTAGTGAAAACATTTCTACTTTGAACCGGACCTGCCGAATTTACTGCAAGAAAATGGAAGGACATGCATACCGAGATGATAAGAACAATGGATAAAATTGCATCTTATTCATGGTCTTTTTATACAGACAACTTTTGCATTAATTATACATGAATAAATGTATATATATATATATATATATATATATATATATATATATATATATATATATATATATATATATATATATATATATATATATATAAAACGTTTATTTAATATAGTTGACCACATAATGTATATTTGGACAAGGATTGAAAATGTAAATATTTTCTTTTGTAAATTGAAAGGAAGCACAGTATACGCGAAATATTTAACTGCTCTCCTTAAAATATGTGCATTTTCCATATTTATCTTGAAATAAATGTGTCAATTGTGTGCATTTCTATGCTGCTGTTTGTATTTCTATCAGAAGTTCTCTATAAAACTAGACTAGATTGTGTTTCAGTCCGACATGTTACAAGAAAGAACCGAATTTTACTGCCGGATCGATTAATAGCAAGATTATATCATAGCACACAGGAACAAAACAACATATTGTCTTGAACAAATTTCAGATATTTTTTACTGTTCAATTCCCTTTGTCAGATGAATTGATAAATACATCCGGTGGCATTGTCACGAGAAGAGTTTATTGTCAACGCATTTATTGAATTATTATTCTTGAATACCATAACGTCAGATTTTAAGCAGTGAGAATCATTTTAGTTATTGCTCTAAGGCCGCGCAAGAACATTATTTTTAGCTATATTTCTCTCTTTATTACCGTAAATAATTTTTTTATCTATATATCGTATAACACAGTATTAATGTATTTTGAGTTTGTCCCTATATTCCTATGATCATCTACTCCATTATCAATATATTCAAGACTGCATACACGTACCACTTTTAAAAACATTGAATTGAACACTGATGTCTTAACTTTATATATATATATATATATGTGTGTGTGTGTGTGTGTGTGTGTGTGTGTGTATGTGAGTGTGTGTAATTGTAATAGCCACAACGCCCTCTTCTCGAATTCTTTCTTCATGCTTTTTTGCATGCACTTGCCACTACAAAGCCTTAGGTTCATGCGCAAGAAATTTGAAGCCTCGTTGTGATTATGGGACGCAGGTTCGTTTCCCGCTACCAGACATCATAATTGCTTCAAATTTCTTGCACATGGATCGAAGGCTTTGTAGTGCCAAGCGTATGCAAAAAAGCGGGAAGAATTCGAGAAGTTAAGAGGGTATTGTTGCTATTACAGTTACATATGTATAGGTAAAAAATGACCAGTAGATTCTACATATACATACATACACACACACACACACACACACACACACACACACACACATATATATATATATATATATATATATATATATATATATATATATATATATATATATATATATATACTGTATGCACAGTACGAATTTCTTGTGCTGCATAAGAGTTTTTATGTTGAAAAGAGTGTTGCATTGGCGTGTGCAAACTAACACCTATGTGACTGGATCCTATCTCAGAGAAGAGGGTGCAGGAAGGTTTCTAGCTCTATGCCTGCCCAGCATATATCCAAAAACCTATATATCGATGGCGTCCGGTCTTCCCTGGTGGACACCCATCCAAATACCGACCAGACCCGACGTCGCTGATCGAGATTAATGTGCACTAACTTGCTGCTATGCCTTACCAGGATACGCACGAACTCGGTGGTGCTGCAGACGTATGGCGACGAGTAACAAGAGGTGTAACACCAGGCAATGCGATAACAACTGAATGTCCATCCGGTCTAAGCGAAGAGCGATGCAGGTCGGGGAGTAATGAATGAATGGTCGACTGCAAACTTCACTCAGCAAATGGCCTCTTCACAGACGAAATCTGCAAATATAAGAGAAAGTTTCTTTCAGTTTGAAAACCTCTTCATCCTCATCACTATTGCCATTATCATGAAAACTCTTGGTTGTAGCAAAAATGTTAAGGAACGAAAAAAGATTGACACCAGGGAGAATGCTTCAGTCACCATTTGATGAAAATGTTTAAATTCCGATATGTGTACAGTATGGCTTTCTACATGAGTGAAAATGCATTTGCAAGAACTTCAATGAATTACACTCCGTAGCCAGTCTATCTCTTTCATGATTTTGGATCCGATTTCTACATTTGGTCTCTCTTTTTAGCGATTTATTCCTAAACTTATTTCTATGTTCTGGAAGCAAGCACAGCATGGCCTGAAAATAACATTCGTACTTCACCGCCGAGCAATGGTGATTTAAGTGCTATTTAGAATCCGAAATCAGTTAAAGGGTCATTGTGGGGTCATGAATATTCATTGCAGAAAGAATTTTCGATAGTTCCATCATTCATAAATGACTCTGTACAACAGGATCTCTTGATAGACTCTCCTCCGCTGGTTGTACATTGCACCCTTTTATGCAAATGAAATGGGAATACAGACGGCTGATGAGAGACCTTCGTGTAGTATTATAGTTAAAGGGAGCCTACTGAAAGGAGTCAACGCTGAAAAAAGCTCACCAAAATAGGCCTTTATCATTTGATAACCGTATCGCACAAATTGTTTTTGTCATATGTTTTGATCAGTGAGCATCATCATCCACACGGATTTCACCCAGAAAGCTTTTTGAACAGTAATTGAGTCCACAGTTTCCGAGGAGTCTCATTCCGTTGGTGACTGAAGTTTTGCTACAACAAATCTTATTCTGCACTATCTTTTACATCCTTAATCTATCAGAGATTCTTTGTCTAACTAAGAAATAAGTTTTCCAAAGAAATTCATTAGTAGACGCTCCACTGATTTCCTAAACGTATAAATGGTATTGTTTATCTACTTTCTGTCACCTCAGAATAAGGTAGGCGAACGATGCTCTCATCCAAATACCACCTTTCCTTACTGAGACCCAACAGAGGACAAACTACTCACTCGAAGAGCAATACTAGTAAGCTCTGAGACTTTTGGCATTCCCAGAATTTTTTCTCGAACTGTTTTCCTTTGAGAACTCTTCATTTTGAGAATCGTATTGATTCTTTAGCCCAGCATATTTCAAGAACCAAGGACATCCATAAGGCTACGCGTTTCTGCAATCTGATGGTCTAACTGAACAAGAAACTTTTAAGCGATAAAATTGTAAAGAAAAATGTTTAAACTTTGCAAGGTCACGGTGACTAAAATCTTTTATTTTATTACGCAAATATTTTGAAGAAAACAGTTTTTTTTCGTAACGAAGACTAGTGCGAAATAATTTTGCCTAATTCAGAAATGCTCATGTGTTATTTTTTGCGTAATGAGTAATCAGTTTCGTGGGATCTGTACCAACTGACTTCGCGAGTGTTCAAGAAAGTTATGTCAAATCATAGCTATCGGGCTGATGACTTACGTTTAAATATACGCAACATTCACTACAGCGTTAAGTGACCATACAACTTCTATATAAAGCAAGTTTTCTGTTGATTTCGGTTTAAAAAGGAAGAACACGAGTAATTCGCTCCATCTGATATTTCCCCTGACTCTTGGTGAAGTTTCAGCTGGGCCGAACAGTCCAATATCGTCCACCCATTTTGTCTGGCTGCTCCTTTGGCATAACGAGTGATATTACCAGTGAAGTAACAAAATAGTTCTATGCATATAGGCAACATGCCTTGATTACCTTAGTCCACGTATTCATTAGGGCTCGGACATTTTACATGATAACCCAGAACTAGCACAGGTTCCTTTACAAACTGTTTATTTGTTCAGCCTTGACTACAGTATCATCAGGTTTTATCCCAGGTCTTATTTTTAGCTTCTAAGTATAATTTCATGAGTCTGCAATTCATGAATCATACTGCGGAAGCAAACTGTGACTGTATCAGCATAAAATATGCAAAAAAGACGAAACCAAATAGTAAAATTCAAAGCAGTTCCCATGTACTGTATATGCCAAACAATAACAGAATGAATACGATAGGTAAATCAT
The DNA here is from genome assembly GCF_040412425.1 of Macrobrachium rosenbergii. Classification (NCBI taxonomy): domain Eukaryota; kingdom Metazoa; phylum Arthropoda; class Malacostraca; order Decapoda; family Palaemonidae; genus Macrobrachium; species Macrobrachium rosenbergii. The sequence continues at coordinate 1,681,680 of NC_089761.1, forward strand.
AATATATTTCATGGTATGAACTGAGGTTATTATAAGGGATATAACAAAGTTTAAATTATCACCAAGAACTGATAGATATAGCAAGTATAATATGGAAGTGACTTTTTTTAAACAAGTACCCTCGGCAACAATGAAACAGCGACCTCTTCCAAAATTATTCGTTTGATATGGGAAAAAAGAAGCATCTGGCAACTTTTTCTCTCTCTCTCTCTCTCTCTCTCTCTCTCTCTCTCTCTCTCTCTCTCTATATATATATATATATATATATATCTATCTATATATATATATATATATATATATATATATATATATGTATGGGTGTTTATAAATTAGAGGCGCCACCCCTCTACAGCATAAACTAAAATTGATATGGACAAAAACAAAAGTAATTCAGAACAGGTATTTATTTAAGTTTCTCTCTGAGTATTTAATATTTTGTGTGGCCTCCATCTGCCTGCACCAGCAAATCGCAAAAAGCTGAGACTCAAACTCCATTTCCCTGAGCACTTTGGTCACCTCTCTTCGCAGGTCGTCAAGGCTTGGTATACCATCATAGTCCACTGTGTGCGCTTCAACATGATCCTTTAAGATACTACCAATGTTTTCACACATATTAAGGTCAGGAGCTACCTGGAAATTCATTTGACGAGAAGAAATCGATACCACTGTTTCAAAGCAGCTCCTGTGTCTGAAGGGCCTTGAAACATGGTGCCTTATCATGCAAAAATGTGACTTCTTCAACAGATAGCACATTTTCAAGATCTTTGAGGAAAGGAAATACTCCACCAGTAAGCACAGTTTCTCTGAAGTGTTCGCCATTC
>NC_089761.1:1687500-1692500 GCF_040412425.1 Macrobrachium rosenbergii
AGACTATTATTATATTGGTATTATTTGATACTTGTTTATGATTATTATTGACTTTATATTTGCTGCTTTATTGATTTTTCAGATATTTGTATATTACCATGTTTAGTTGGTTATAACGTGGATTGTCTGATATTATTATTTATGCTGTCTGTATTGCTTATTGTTTGATGTAGCTTAAATGTGTTCTCTTTTACATGTTTGTTACTTTTTGCTGTGATGGTAATGTTTATTTAAAGTAACTTTAATTTTGCTACATCTATGGTATTTTTTGATTAACTCGTGGATTATGTATGATGTTTGATATCATTTATTTACTTTTGACCAAACTTGACTCTTTTGTAAATATGTACAGTTCTTAATGTTAATAAACTAGTATTAAGGTTATTTTGCTGGTTTTGTTGTTCACCTTTCCCCGTTGCTGTCTCGGCTTCTGCCAGTCATTCCAGTCCATTTACCACACACACACACACACACACACACACATATATATATATATATATATATATATATATATATATATATATATATATATATATATATATATATATATATATATGGTAAAATATCCCTCGTCTTCCTTTAGCATTAGAGAAGTGATGGGGAGGGGGAAGGGAAGGTGCTGAGCACTATAAAAATTTGTTAACCATTACTGAACGTATTTTCGTGCAAGTTGAAAGATAAGGGTATATACTTGTCAATCAGTTTCAGATGAGTAACCATTTATCTGCGTTCAGTTTTTTTTTTAAACTCGCATTTTGTTAGAATTTGATAAGAATATGCCGCTAAATGAAATCTTTGTTGCATGAGAATTTATTGATCGTCTGTCAGAAAACAACGTCTGACGTCCGAATGTGACACCAAATATCATTCACTGCTAATCTCTTCGTCTGCCTGCCTCTCTCTTCATCAGACCCTTACATTCCTTTATCAAATTTTCTGTGAATACAGAGAGACTATTTTATTTTCGAGGAAAGCTGGGGTATTAGAATTCTACTGGAAGAAAAATTGTAAACAATAACCTCATTGGAAAGGTTGATTGGTTAGCTGAGATCATACCTGCAATGGCCTTCCCAAAGGCGGCTTTCATGTGTGGTTAATTGTTGAAGGGAATGAGACAACGAGTTCAGACCACCGGCTCGCTCTACTCAACCAGAATAATTTATTGGGATAGATAATTATTCATTTTAAAGCCAATATTTTCACAATATTCAGACCGACCTGCGCGCACATAAATCACTGAACGTAATATTCCTGCACTTTTGCGGTCTAAACCTTTCATCACTCCGGCTTCCACCGGCTTCTAATCATCAGTTCCTCAACAGATTGCTCGACAAATCTCTTGACCCTTCGGTGCAGCAAGCAAAGCATGGTGCAGCAGCAGCATGGTGCAGCAGCAGCATGCAGCAAACAACGTCTGCATGCGTCCGGCATGGTGAGCACAGCAGCAGCAGCATCTAGCAGCAGCTAAGCGGCGGCGTGCTGCAGCAGCAAGCGGCATGCAGCAGCATCAGACAGCAGCGGCATGCTGCATTTAGCAAATTTTCTGGCAGCGGCAGATGCAGCGGCAGCATGCAGCAGCGCATGGCAAAGCAGGCATGGTGCAGTAGCATGATGCAGCAGCTGGCAGAAAAGCATGGTAAACAATAACCTCATTGGTGAAGGTTGATTGCAGCAGCTGAGGTGCATAGCGGCAATGCGGCAGCAGCGGTGGTGAAGCAGCGGCATGCAGCGGCAGCATGGTTAATTGCAGCAGGCATGGTGCAGCATGCAGACAAAGCATGGTGCAGACGGCATGCAGCAGCGGCAGCATGCTGCAGCAACCAGAATGGTGCAGCAGCAGGGATAGTAATTATTCAGCAAAGCATGGTGCAGCAGCAGCAGCAGCAGTAGCAGCAGCTGCAGCAGCAGCAGCAGCGGGACGGTGCAGCAGCAGCGCACGGTGCAGCAGCAGCACGGTGCCGTAGCAGCAACAGCAGCATGGTGCAGCAGCAGCATACAGCAGCAGCATGGTGCAGCAGCAGCAGCAGTAGCAGCAACAGCAGCGGCAGCAGCAGCACGGTGCAGCAGCAGCAGCATGGTGCAGCAGCAGCATGCAGCAGCAGCATGGTGCAGCAGCAGCATGCAGCAGCAGCATGGTGCAGCAGCAGCATGCAGCAGCAGCATGGTGCAGCAGCAGCATGCAGCAGCAGCTGGTGCGGCACGGTGCAGCAGCAGCAGCGTGTTGCAGAGAAACAGCAGCAGCATGGTGCAGCTAGCATGCAGCAGCAGCATGGTGCAGCAGCGGCATGGTTGGCAGCAGATGCAGCAGCAGCGGCATGGTGCAGCAGCGGCATGGTGCAGCAGCGGCATGCAGCGGCAACGGCATGCAGCTGCGGCGTGCAGCAGCAGCATGGTGCAGCAGCAGCATGCAACAGCATGGTGCACGGCATGCGGCGGCATACGCAGCAGCAAGAGCAGCATGCAGCAGCAGCAGCAGCAGCAGCAGCAGCAGCAGCAGCAGCAGCATGCAGCAGGAGCAGCAGCATGCAGCAGCAGCAGCAGCAGCATGTTGCAGCAGCAGGAGCAGCAGCATGCAGCAGCAGGAGCAGCAGCATGCAGAAGCAGGAGCAGGAGCAGGAGCAGCATGCAGCAGCAGCAGCAGCAGCAGCAGCATGCAGCAGCAGCATGGTGTAGCAGCAGCAGAATGCTGCAGCAGCAAGAGGAGCATGCAGCAGCAACAGCATGAGCAGCGGCAGCGGCATGCAGCAGCAGGAGCGGCACGGCGGCGTGTTGCAGCAGGGAGCAGCATGCAGCAGCGGCATGGTGCAGCAGCGGCATGGTGCAGCAGCGGCATGATGCAGCAAGCATGGTGCAGCAGCAGTATGGTGCAGAAAGCATGGTGCAGCAGCGGCATGGTGCAGGAGCAGCATGCGGCATGCATGCGGCAGCAGCAGCGGCATGCAGCAGGAGCAGCAGCAGGGCAGCAGCGGCATGCAGCAGGAGCAGCAGCGGCATGCAGCAGCAGCAGCAGCAGCATGTTGCAGCAGCAGAGCGGCAGCATGCAGCAGCAGGAGCAGCAGCATGCAGAAGCAGGAGCAGGAGCAGGAGCAGCAGCAGCAGGAGCAGCATGCAGCAGCAGCACCATGCAGCAGCAGCATGGTGTAGCAGCAGCAGAATGCTGCAGCAGCAAGAGCAGCATGCAGCAGCAACAGCATGAGCAGCATGAGCAGCATGCAGCAGCACGAGCAGCAGCAGCGTGCATCAGCAGCAGCAGGAGCAGCATGTAGCAGCGGCATGGTGCAGCAGCAGCATGGTGCAGCAGCAGCATGATGCAGCAGCAGCAGCAACATGCAGCAGCAGCAGCAACAGCATGAGCAGCATGCAACAGCAGGAGCAGCAGCAGCGTGCATCAGCAGCAGCAGGAGCAGCATGCAGCAGCAGGAGCAGCATGCAGCAGCAGCAGCAACATGCAGCAGCAGCATGGTGCAGCAGCAGCAACAGCAGCAGCAGCAGGACGGTGCAGCAGCAGCAGGACGGTGCAGCAGCAGCAGGACGGTGCAGCAGCAGCACGGTGCAGCAGCAGCAGGACGGTGCAGCAGCAACCGCGGTGCAGCAGCAAGCATGGTGCAGCAGCAGCATGCAGCAGCAGCATGGTGCAGCAGTTGGCAGCAGTAGCAGCAACAGCAGCAGCAGCAGCAGCACGGTGCATGCATGCAGCAGCAGTAGCAGCAACAGCAGCAGCAGCACGGTGCAGCAGCAGCAGCATGGTGCAGCAGCAGCATGGTGCAGCAGCAGCATGGTGCAGCAGCAGCATGGTGCAGCAGCAGCATGCAGCAGCAGCAGCATGGTGCAGCAGCAGCATGCAGCAGCAGCATGCAGCATGGTGCAGCAGCAGCATGCAGCAGCAGCAGCATGGTGCAGCAGCAGCATGCAGCAGCAGCATGATGCAGCAGCAGCAAGAGCAGCATGCAGCAGCAGGAGCAGCGGAAGGAGCAGCAGCAGGAGCAGCAGCAGGAGCAGCAGCAGCATGCAGCAGGAGCAGCAGCAGCATGCAGCAGCAGCAGCATGTTGCGGCAGCAGCATGAGCAGCAGCAGGCAGCAGCAGCAGCAGCAGCAGATGTTGCAGCAGCAGCAGCAGCATGCAGCAGCAGCAGCAGCATGCAGAAGCAGGAGCAAGCAGCAGCAGCAGCAGCAGCAGCACCATGCAGCAGCGGTATGGTGTAGCAGCGGCGGATGCTGCCGCAGCAGAAACGGCATGCAGCAGCAGCAGCATGAGCAGCATGGCGGGCATGCAGCAGCAGGAGCAGCAGCAGCGTGCATGCGGCGTGCATCAGCAGCAGCAGGAGCGGCAGCAGCAGCAGCGTGCAGCAGCAGCATGGTGCAGCAGCAGCATGGTGCAGCAGCAGCATGATGCAGCAGCAGCATGGTGCAGAAGCAGCATGGTGCAGAAGCAGCATGATGCAGAAGCAGCATGGTGCAGCAGCAGCATGGTGCAGCAGCAGCAGCATGCAGAAAAGTAGCAGGAGCAGCAGCATGCAGCAGCAGGAGCAGCAGCATGCAGAAGCAGGAGCAGCAGCAGCAGCAGCAGGGCAGCATGCAGCAGCAGCGGCAGCATGCAGCAACGGCATGGTGCAGCAGCAGCGGCATGGTGCGGCAGCAGCGGCATGCTGCGGCAGCAAACGGCATGCAGCAGCAACAGCATGAGCAGCATGCAGCAGCAGGAGCAGCGGGGCGTGCATCAGCAGCAGCAGGAGCAGCATGCAGCAGCAGCAGCAGCATGCAGCAGCAGCAGCAACATGCAGAAGCAGCATGGTGCAGCAGCAGCATGGTGCAGCAGCAGCATGCTGCAGCGCAAGAGCAGCATGCAGCAGCAGCAGCATGAGCAGCATGCAGCAGCAGGAGCAGCAGCAGCATGCAGCAGCAGCATGATGCAGCAGCAGCATGCAGCAGCAGCATGGTGCAGCAGCAGCATGCAGCAGCAACAGCAAGCAGCTGCATGGTGCAGCAGCAGCATGGTGCAG
>NC_089761.1:1700000-1707500 GCF_040412425.1 Macrobrachium rosenbergii
CGGCTCCGTCTTTGAAAACAAAGGAACTTCCAGCATCCACTTGTTCACAGAGAGAAAGTGGCAGAGGTAAACAGAGTGCAATTAAAGGATTTAAGAAGGGGCCAATATTCCTTTCCCCTTCCTTGTCAGGCAGTGCTAAGCAAAGCACTGTATCTTCTACTTCTAACTCTTATATTAAAGCCTAGGTAGCTTGGATGCTTGGGAAGATGTAACAATATCTAAATATATAAATATATACATACACACACACACACACACACACACACATATATATATATATATATATACATATATAATAAATTGCAAGAAGTCGCTAAAAGCCAACCCTTTAGAATGTTCAAAGTGGGTTTGTCGCTGCATAGTCAACCCAAGTTGACCCAGATACTAACACATAAATCTTATCAGTATTTTGATCTGTCCCTTCCCCTTACCTGGGACAGATGTTTGGATAGCACAGTCAAAAAAGGCAAGGATAAGAGGATGAGTGCTGCTCCCTTAAGCAGCTTAAATGAACTAAGCAGCTTGAACCATTCTATGAGGCAGAGTGGTTGCGCTGAATTGTCTTTCCACAGGACACCTGGGGAGATGCAGGCAGATGGTCAAGACACCTGGAAGATGACACATCTTGGGCATGGTCACCATATGGGCCCGACATCAGGGCCCCTACACTCGGCAGATGCCTTAAGAGGAGCCTGGACAGGAAAATGGTTGCAGTTAGCCAGAGACACGCGGTTAATCACTACGAACGCTGAGAGGCACCCCCTTGTCACCACCTGAAGCTCCTGACGCGGATTCCAGCCCTTTGTCACCACGTGGACGGACTTCCCAAGCGAATTAGTGCAGAGTGCCATGAGGGCGACCGCCCATCATCATTCTTCGCCAGAGGCCTGCTTCCCCCCATGGTAAAGTACAAGTGAAGGCTTTTCAGTCACGACATTTTGCTCTTAGAAGTGTTTATTGAGTGCCAGCACATCCCTGTATCAATGTGCCATTTCCCAGTGCTATTCCAAGTGTTTGTGTTCCAGTGTTAAGTGTTCATTCATTCCTCGAGATCTTGGCACCCTCAGTGCAGTCTTGATACTTCTATGTGTTTTGTATTTTCCCCACTGGCGTATAATTCTTAAATCTCTCTTGCAGAGGGACCCATTTGCCGTGGACTCTTCTTGGACTGTGCCTTGCGACCATTCAAGTCTCCAGTAGGAAGAACTCCAGGCTTTGCAAGCCTCCATATTGTTTACTTTAACATTCCTTTGATCTTTTATTGTAAATACAATTACTTTAGTTACCCCAGTGTTTACATAACATTCCCTCATGAAGTAGAGCCCTAAGCTCATATGAAATATCCCTTTTTCTTTTCTTTTTATGATTCCCTGGACAGTAAAATCAGATTGCCAAGGCCAAGTGTGTAAAATTCCGTTGCTGAACTGTTAAAGTGCACTACAGATCCAGAAAACCAAGGAAAATCATAAAAATGGCGACCTTCCCGTAGATCTCGTCTTGCAGTTGTAATTCTCCCCCCTATTGATGCTTTGTTGTGTTTGTAACTTGCCAAATCAGCAATTAGCAAATCTAAGCTGGGTGCGAGACAATCCCAAACCTGATACCAACTGCACAGACCAATAGTGTCCACATAAGTAAGGTGTTTATTTTTAGCATAGAAAATTCTTTTACAAACGTGACTGATCCTAGGGAATTAGGCAAATAGGGACACATGTAACAACTGAGAGAGGAGAACTGCTGTGTTAGATTTTGTTAATGCATGCCTTTCATGATAAGTATTTAGGAAACAACAAGTACTAACCATCTTTCTTTCGAGGACTAGTGCTACAAGTTTCTCTATAAAAACTTTCACTTTGCATTTCGGAATCGCGAATTATTTAGGTGCAGACGAACTCCAACATGGGATGAGACAAAATCAGTTTGCATTGCTGAAATACTCTTAGCTAAAACTAAGTTCAAGTGTTAGGAAAGCGGAATTTGAACTCTGCTTCTAGGAAAATTACAAGGTGATTTCATCATTATCCGCCCATCTTGGGAATTTCCCCAGCAGTCAGGAAAGCCCAGACAGTGTTTGTAAACAAAAGGGATCAGTTTACCAGCGTCTAAAAATAGCCCGCACCAGCCTAGAGTTAGATGACCTTTCACCTCCCCCCTCCCCCCTCCCCCTCCCCATGTGCCTACCCAAATCTTCATTCATTGCCCGAATAGTTGTCCCTGTAACATACTCAGGACCCTCTCAACAAAAAAAAATTTTTTTTAATCCAATTTCCACGTCCTACGAGACGGAATTCCCAAGTCCTGCGGGACAAATCCAATTTCCACATCCTATTAGACGGAATTTCCAAGTCCTATGGTACAAATCCAATTTCCACACCCTACGAGACGGAATTCCTAAGTCCTACTGGACAAATCCAATTTCCATGTCCCACGAGACGGAATTTCCAAGTGCTACAGGACAAATCCAATTTCCACGTCCTACAAGACGGAATTTCCAAGTGCTACGGGACAAATCCAATTTCCATGTCCTACGAGACAGAATTTCCAAGTCCTACGGGACAAATCCAATTTCCAAGTCCTATGGGATGAATCCAATTTCCAAGTCCTAAGAGATAAATTCCACGTTCCACGTGACATCCATCCACGTCCTACATGACATCCTCCAATTCCACATCCTTCATGACGTCCTCAAATTCTACGTCCTTTTGTGACGTCCTCAAACATGCCCTCAGTGACGTCCATTCATGTCTTATATGACGTCCTCCAATTCCATGTCCCACGTGACGTCCATCCACATCCTACATGACGTCCTCCAATTCCACGTCCTTCGTGATGTCCACACATCCTACGTGACATCCTCAAATTCCACATCCTTCGTGACGTCCACTCACGTCCTACGTGACGTCCTCAAATTCCACATCCTTCGTGACGTCCACTCACGTCCTACATGACATCCTCAAATTCCATGTCCCATGTGATGTCCATCAAATTCCACATCCTTAGTGGCGCCCACCAATTCCACGCCCACGTGACGAGACAAATTCCACCTCCTCTGCGACAAAATTAATTCTAAGTCTTATGAGACGACTAACCAACTATCCCTGCAATAACAGGCCGAGGCTGTGCACCAGATAAAGTATATTTCTTCATTTTGGCCATTCAGAGCATTGCCCCCCCCATCTTATTAAAATATCTCAATTCAAATTCATTTAACTTTAGAGGGCCTTACCAAATAAATTTGGCAAAATATCGACTACAAAAGTCCAATATGCATGCAGGAAAAGACCTGGGAATGTTGGGCCAAGAATTATGGGACTGGGTCCAGGAGAACCTAGACGCTGCAGAGGCGGAGAGGGAGATAGAAAGAAGAGAAAGGGAGAAAGAGTGGTAAGAGAAGGAGAAGGAGAGAATCATCCAGGAGAGAAGAGAGGAAATAGAGAGGCAAGAGAGAGAAATAGAGAGGCAAAAGAAGGAAAGAGAGAGAATCACACAGGAGAAAAGAGAGGAAATAGAGAGGCAAGAGAGAGAGAAAGACAGAATTGCCCAGGAGAAGAGAGAGGCAGAAAGAAATACCCAAGAGAGGAGAGAGGAGATAGAGAGACAAAAGAGAGAGAAGGAGAGAGAAGAACGAGAGTGACAGCGAGCCCATGAACTCCAATTGTAGACCAAACAGAGTGCCTCTCCCCCGACTCCTGCTGTGGGGATGAGCGCCCTCAGCCAGGCCCATTCATTTATGCCGAAGTGGACTGAAGCAGAACCCAAAATATGGTTCAAGTGCACCAAAAGGGTCCTAGACTGCTGCACCCTCTCCCTTGCTGAACGTTCCCTTGTCCTTACAAAATTCCTCGGAGGGAAGGCACTGATTGCCTATCATGCCATTCGGTGGAGGACCAGGGAGATTGGGAGGCCATACGCCAAGCTGTCACCAAGCTGTATGAGATCACCCCCGAGTGCTGGAGAAGTCGATGGAAAGGGCAGACAAGAGATGAAGGCCAGACATGGTCAGATTGGGCGTACCAATCGGAGTGGGCACTAGCGAAATGGTTCGAGTCTGAAGAGGCCACCAGTACAACTGAAGTATTCGAGAAGTTTAAATTATAACACTTCCTGCGCTACGCCCTGCCCGCCCTGGCCACGCACGTAGTAGAAAAAGCCCCTCCAACACTGACAGAGTGTTGCTGCATAGCTGATAGGTGGGAGACTCACCACCCTCAGGAGGGATCAATGCGGTGGAAGATCTATCCCCCACCCTTCCTTGGGCATCTGCTCCCCCCAAGAATGGGGACTCGCAGAAACCCGTTGTGTGTGGGTTCTGTAGGAAAGTCGGGCATTCCACTGGGCAATGCTGAAACAAGCTAACTGCGCTGCTTAAATCCTCTCCCGAAAACCCACCAAATAACTCGCCTGCGCCCTCCACAGGGGCAGTGCGAAAAGATTTTAGCTAAAGCTACTGCACAGCTTGCAAGGTTTATGGCCACTCTCCCTCAGGGGCGAAATGCCCAAAAAGTAATAAATCAAATACTCCTGCCGTTGCCTTGGTCGTCACGAATTCCGAGTCCTTGGGCCATCCCACTGAATGTTCCATATATGTGGCCCCTCCCCGGGGCAGCTACCCTGCATGCTGAGTCAAGGCATTCGACGATTCTGGCGCACAAATCTCCCTCATACGAAGGGACCGAGTTCCCTAAGGAGCTATCATCAACAGACAAAAACTCGTCACAATTCGGGGAATAAACTAATTCAAAATGATACTCCCTACGGTTCAATTGAGAGTCACAAGACCTCACCAATCTAGAATTTGCAATCTTGCAGTAGCAAGCTATATTCCTGGAGCTATGACATCCTCCTGGGACAGGACTTTCAGTCTCCACCAGGTCACGACAATCCAGGGGCCCACATTCCCCAACTCATTCCTCAGGCGCGAGTAATCCTCCACCGCCTTTTCCCCAGTCAATACTGGCGCCCCTGGGTACCATAAGGACGTGAAGTTCCTACCAGTGCCACCTGAGTACGATATACAGTGGCCCCCTCGATCGATTCCTGATCCCATTCCAGTGTCTGGCCCTGCCTCAGTGCCAGTGCCAGGGCCTCAAACAGATCTCCCTCCAGGAGTTGCTAAATCCCATTCCAGATCACTTGCATGCATCGACCAGTGCCAAGCTCCGTCTGTCCTGACCGACGAGCACACAAATCCACTGATAGTGCCTGACCCTGCCTTAGTGCCAGCGCCAGAGCACGCCACCGATCTCCATTCAAGGGATCCCACTCAGGATCCCCTCTCTTCTCCCGGTCTGGCCCCGCTACCAGCGTTGGTAAGAGAGACGGCTCCTCTCGACGACAGCGGAAGCTCGCCCAAAGGTGCGGCCTCACAACCCATGCCTGAGCTGGTCATTGCTATCTGCAAGCCTCTCACGACCCCCTGACTACCTCCTTTCTGCCTCAGTCCGTCACAGACACAATCGCGAGTCAGGATTCTGCCATCTCTCACTTGGCCAATGAACTCCAAGAGCTGCGACGGATCATGGTAGAACTAGCGAAGAAGATCCCTGTGTCAGCTGTCGCAGCAGCCAACGCGTGTGGCACTCCATGTCGCCCCCGGCCTCAGGCCCTCCAATTCCCTGGCAGGGGACAACTGTCCAAGTAGGAGAGGTTCGCGGCGGAATTACCACAGGCATGGGAAATTCCATGTAGTCTACATAGTGGCCCCCCCCCTTCATCTACTGAGGGTCTTGGCTCCTCCAATCCAGAAGAGGATGTTAAGGCCCTCCACTATCTTCCTTTCTGCTGGAACTTCTATCCCTTATCCTTCTCTGTTGATCTTTCCTTTAAGCTTTTCTTTGATTATCGCCACAAGAGGAAATTAAAATACAGGATACCATTCCCCTCTAAATGCATAAATCATTTTGTTGTAAAGCAGTAACAGTAACAGAGTGGGAAGTGGCATGCCCTTGTGCCCATACTTTGGCACAGGGCATGCGTGCCAGCTCTTCTCAAAGGGGTCTCGCCCATTTGGGTTCCGTTTTCCAGCCCTGGGGCTGAGAGGTCGTCCTGACCGTCGCCCACAGGCTAAGGACGATAACTTTAAATACACAAAATAATTACCTCACTCTCCCATTATGGGCTCTTCTGCCTATATCATTTACTCTTTTATTTATTTATTTATTTATTTTTCATCCTCTATTTTTTAATGAATTGCGAGTCATAGATTCCTGCCCTTGTGATTTTAACGTCACCTTCGTAATCCAAGAGACATGTCCCGCCCTTCAGTAAGTGGTCACGGCCCTCATTTGTGTCATTCTGTTTATATGTTTTATTTTTGTGGGGAATCTATTCCTGTCCCCATCCCCTTTTCATTCGTTTGTTTGTCCATTCATGCATTAAGCGAGTAACCATTTATAGCTTCGCCTAAGTAATGGGAAGTCAATGAAAACTCGCGAATACTCTCTTTGCTTCGCTCTCTCACACGGCTGTCAAATCCCCAGTATATACTGTCAACTGTCAAGTTGGCAATCCTTTGAACTGTTAGCTAAGCATTGAGCTTGTAGACAATTACTGCCCTTTGATTACAAATGGGAATTGGGTATCGTCATTACAATATCTTGTAAAGGGGATGTCATTTAAAATACAAACGCTGTGTTATCATTTACACCGCCTCTTAAAGGCAAACTAACCGCATGCCTCTGTTTATTTACCTTAAGGACACATTTATGTATAAATTAATTATTAATTATTAATGTTTTGACACCCGCCTCAAATTACCTTGACCTCATAATTGTAATAAATCATGCTTGTAGAATCAAATAAGATTAATATGCTGTAGCATTAAAGTAAAGTAAAGTAATATCAGTCTGCGTTGGAAGGGGTATCCAAATAGCATAATGTAAAGTATTTTCCCGACTTCTTGATTATCAACATTCGCACCTGAATGAAGGTGCGTATGTTATCTTCCGTGGGGAGCTATTATAAATTGCAAGAAGTCGATAAAGGCCAACCCTTTAGAATGTTAAAAGTGGGTTTGTCACTGCATAGCCAACCCAAGTTGTCCCAGATACGAACACATAAATCTTATCAGTATTTTGATCTGTCTCTTCCCCTTACCTGGGACAGATGTTTGGATAGCACGGTCAAAAAAGGCAAGGATAAGAGGATGAGTGCCTCTCCCTTAAGCAGCTTAAATGAACTAAGCTGCTTAAAACACCATTCTATGAAGCAGAGTGATCGCACTGAATTGTCTTTCCATAGGACACCTGGGGAAATGCATGCAGATGGTCAAGACACCTGGAAGATGACACATCTTAGGCACGGTCACCATACAGGCCTGACATCGGGGCCCCTACCCTCGGCAGATGCCTTAAAAGGAGCCTGGACAGGAAAATCTTTGCAGTTAGCCAGAGACACGTGGGTGATCGCTACGAATGCTGAGAGGCCACCCCCGTCACCACCTGAAGCTCCTGACGCAGAATCCAGCCCCTTCGTCACCACATGGATGGACTTCCCAAGCGA